>NC_043973.1:12813055-13113055 GCF_902148855.1 Sphaeramia orbicularis | reverse complement strand
AGGATTTCATGATAAGTTATTATTCCTTTTCAAAATGAAATGGACACTGTTAAAAAAAAAAAAAAAGCCACTTTAAAAAAATAAATAAATACGTGAACTGCATACCAGTTTGAAGGCTTTAAAGAATGTTTCCTTATCTGTAAGAAGAAATAAATTGGAGAGAAGTGACAATTATTATTGAAGAACAAGATGAATTTCAATGGTGAGTGAGACATTCCTAAAATAAAATAGTATATAGTATATATTTTTTTTTATCATATAAATAAATTCTTATCATTGTGTAGCTGACATGCAGACATTCAATAATTCTGAATCATTAAAATGGTGGTTTTCACTTGTTTCACATAACACAGGTATAAAGGACAGGTATGAAAAGCCCTGTTCATGTTAACTGTTAAAAGGTTAGAGCTCTTGTGCTTTTTGGTCCATTTCAGACTGCTGATCTGTTTCCTAATGATGAAGGTAAACACTAGCTTCAGATCTCATGTCCTTGTCGTCCTCTGTGTCATGATAATGTTCTTGGGTCAAATCTGACAACACTTTAGTTGCATATTAGAAAGGTCTTCTGTTTCCTCCCCCCCTTAACTGCTCACTTAGTCAAATAAAATGCTTTAAAAATGGTCATAAAACTCATCTTATTTAACATAAATATTGGGTAAAATGACATATTGAAAGATCTTTCTCTAACTTCTCATCACATTTATCTTAGTGAATGCATCAAATGGCTCCTCTTGTTGGAGTAATTTGGCATGTGACAGGCTAGAGTGTATTAAATTGATAGATTCCGAGAACGATTTCTTAAATCACATTTCTTTGAGATGCCTTGAGGCAATTAGAGAAAAAAAGGTAGTGTTTCTAAACCTTTTACAGACCTGAAGATGAAGCACTATTTACTAATTGCCAACTATAGACCTGCAGCTTTAATTATTATATTCTTCAGCTGCATTAGTCTGTCAGGTAGAAAGAGTTTACAGTGCATCCACACTGGAGATAAATAGAGGCACTCTTCATTAATTCCTTTATGGGCTTTGCTACCTCAGTCAACCCACACCTTATCGTCCTTTGAGTCTCATTGTTCCCTTAGGTGTTGGTGAGTATTTTCACTCCAGTCCAATGATGCTCGCTGCCTTATTCACATTTCACTAATGACCACAGCTATCTACTTTGGCATTTCAGCAATTTAGCTGATGCTTTTTTCCAAACAGTCTTGCTGAAATTACTATAATCATCACTTCTTAGACAAGCAAAATTGCCATTATGTAATAGTGAGAGTGCAAAGATCAGAGTCAGAGTTCTGACAGTATTTCTGACAATTTTCTCCTTCTGTTGGACTTTATGAATTTAGATTACCTATATGTCCTCCACCTTTAGACCATGTCCTGCGAGGACCATACAGTTTGTAGTTCTGTCCACCTTGAGCCACTGACCTCATCAACGTACAACACAAAAGAACAGGAATGACAGGCTTTTCATTATTGCCTTGCCATTGTGCCTGAGGGGGAAATCAATTATAAAAACACGACTAACAGCAAAGATAACAACAGTGTCCTCTATTGTGTTGGAACGAGCTAACTTTTTTTTTCCTCAAGGGTCTCTTGACCAGTCCAGCATCACCTTGGTGCAATTTGCTCCCCATCTCAAATCCCATTCCCTTTCGGAATTGGATTTACCTGACTCATTCACACAGTGAATGGACTCTCCTTCCAGTGGAAAAAAGACAGATTCTGTGTGAAATTGCCTGAGGAGTCAGGAGATTTTGGATTCGTCAGGTACCTCTCTCTGTCTGCCATTAACCTTCGAACAGGAAGAATGTCCTCATTATAGGGGAGGACTGTGAGCTTCTGGGTTGACGACAAAGTGAGAACACGAGCCGGACATGGAAACGAGGAAGGAACATGCAAACAAGTATGGGAATGCTGCTGAAAAGATCCCACGAGCTTAGGGAGAGATTCATAATTCATGTAGCTTTGTATATTTCAGAAGTTACACAATCCACAACTGCAAGGTCATGTTCCATACCATGAAGGCATCACTGAATATAGCAGCGTCATTTATAAAGCAATGCAGAGAAAGAACTGACCCACACGCCTGGGAAAGAAGGTACCACATACACATTTATATGACATCGATATATCTGAACACATTGCATCAACATATCTCACATTATATTAGTGTTTTAACTGACCTGGTCATCTTAACTGGGTTTTGGCATGAATGGTGACTGTGGACATGTAATGATTAGGGTTATGAAAAGATCCAGTTTTGGTGTAAAGGTCAATTATGGAAGATTTACATGTATTTTTGGGCTTTTGTGAAGTTGTGTTGGGGTTACTTTTGTACTTGGAGCCTGTCGTTTGTTCTCATTAGCTACCTCTGTTTTTAAACTAACTACTGTCTGGGTTTCCTACATCCATGATAAGAGCAAGACAGTAGCCGCCCACTGCACTGTAAACCCCCCCCCCCCCCCATAAAAAAAACAGTAATATTCCAGCAGCAGGTGTGCCGAAAAAATATTTTAAATTAACGGAAAATAACTATCTCATAAAAATACAGTAATTTTCCATAATTAAAATACAGTTTTTTGCCCTAACTGTAAATGAGATTTTGCTTTTTTTTTTTTACTTTTTTTTTTGTTTTACTTTTTTAATGTTTAATAAAGAATATTTGCATGTATTAAAACAATCAAATTACATATATATATATATATATATATATATATATATATATATATATATATATATATATATATATATATATATTTATAAGTAATTTTCAATGAGACTAAGTCATACAGTCCACTGACAAAAACTGTATTTGGACAGTTTATCAGTGCTAATACATGTTACACATTGACAAAAATACATTTATTCAACATTTTTGTTGTAATTACACAAGATATTTGTCAATTAACAAACAAGTCTTGTTAAACTTGCAGAACAAATCTTTTATGGTTAATTGTCAGTAATTTTATCTCATTTTATTATATATATATATTTTTTACAGTATTAAACTTTAAATTAACTGTCTAATCTCATAAATAGAAAAGAAATATTTGTGAAATTACAGTACATTTGCAAATGTATTTGAACTGTATTTTTCTGTGAAAAAAGAAAAAAAATCTTTTAAAAAATGTAAATTTTATGGTTATTCACAGTTACAGTTTTTTCATGTTATTTTACATTTGACATGTAAAATCACAGTCTAGTTTTGCAATTTCATTGATATTTTCCTGTATCTTAAAAATACAGGAAAAATCTGTAAAATAAACAGTGAAAATTCTGTTAAATTACAGATTTTTTTACAGTGTGGTGTATGAATGTGTGCATGAATGGGTGAATGTGAGGCTTTGTACTGCACTTTGGGCATCATAAAAGTGTGGAAAAGTGCTATATAAGTACTGACCATTTACCATATATGCACTGATTTCAATCTAAAGGTTTCAGAGTAGCATCTCTACAGCAGCAACAGTTTAATGCAGTTTACCAGGAGGGTAAATGGAGCCATGCAGCCAGAGTCAGCACAGGTAGAAGTAGTTGTAGTAACAGCATTAGTACAAGCAGTGGCGGCTGGTGAAATAATTTTTTGTTGGGGCACTGTATATAAGTTTCCGGTTGCTCTATAACCACATATCACCAAAGCACATACGCCACTATTTTCAAATATTAATTTAAATTAAAATAAATACCCAGTATGTGTTTTCAGTCATTTATTACCTCCGCCAAGGAACGGCAGAGGTCAGCTCTCTCTGAGTGCTTTTCTAGTTTTTAATATGTAAATTTCAGCTGTCTATCCTTCAAATATGCACGTTTTTCTATGATTCTGTTGTTGAACTCAGACATGTCCCTGAGAAGTGTTTTTTCCACTGATAATTCCACTGACGATGCATTTAGATTAGGCTCAAGGTAGTGCAGGTAGATCACATGGCATGAAAATGAAGTTATGCTACTTTGTTCGTACCAGGACTCACACTCCGTTCTACTGCATGGATGCCACTGACGCTGACCGCTGAGCTGTCCTGTCATCATGATGAAAAGCAGTAGTTTTACATACTGAGCTTATATTTCTGAGGAAGGTCTTGATTCTTTTCAGGATGTAACATTTACTCCTGTGGGCAGTACTTGGACGCAATTTTTTTGCGCCCCAAGGCTCTCCTATTTCTTGTATTGAGGGGGTCTACTGCTCATACAGTATGTCATTTATAATGAGAGTGAATGATAGTAAACGACAACTAGGGATGTAATGATTACCGATATAACGATAAAAATTGCTGATGGTTAGTGTTACCATTTAAAATCTAATTACTATGATAACCATGTTTGATTAACGCACTTTTAGGGGAAAAAAACGCCTATGTAAAGATCTGCTTTTATGTCAAATATTTGAGTATAGTTTAAATTTATTACAATTTTAATTGTCTATACCTAATATTTGGAACCACTATTCACTTTTAAAGTCTTTGAAAAGGTTCGTTAAGCATCTTTGTGTTGTTTATGCAATAAATGATATACCTTTTTGAAATCAGATTTTATATATTTTTTGTGTTTTCTCTCCTTTTATGTTTATATAGTAGGTTAAAGTGAAAAAATAAAAAAATGACAGATGATATAAATGAAGTTGTGCTGAAAAAAAAAGATCCCAAACATGGGTATAGTGAACATTTGTTTATGTAATATATAAAGGCAAAATCAAAAGTACTGAAAAACGGACAAAATAGACTCAGATCACAAAGGGTTTATATTCGAATGTTTCTGCCAACAGAAAGTACATTGTACCAATTATTTTAATTGTTTTTTGTTGTTTTTTTTTCTTTTCAAAATACAACTTGGTTAAATTATTTCAGTGTGTGTATTAGTACTTTTTGAACATTTTGAGCATAGTTTCAACAATACCGCAATAATAGTGATAACCGTGATAATTTTGATATGAAATTTTCAGATCGTTACATCCCTAACAAGAACCCTCGCCAAACAGGAAACACATCACATCACATGACTGCTCACTTGCCCTAAACAACCGAAAACATTTTTAAAGTACACTTGATTGCAGATTATACATGGCACTCATGGGCTTTATCATGTATTGCTCATTTATTTAAACATTCATGTTTTTATAAAATCCTTTTATGTGATTCCTATTGTCTTCTTCTTCGTGTGACACAGGCTGGGTGGTGCCCTAGCGCCCTCTATAGACAAGTCTATTCAGCTATACCTGCCCAAAGGTTTACTATTTGGGCTGGAATATTATAAGTAAAGAAAAACATTTGGCTTTAGCTATAAAATAATATAATAATAACTTTAATTTGACCATTTTGTTGCTGACAGTCTTGTGACCATACTTGCTATGTGGTGTGTTTTGATTATCACTGCTTGCTGTGACACATAGTAAGTCCTGATAGTGATACCACGGTAACTGCTAAAGTGTACAGTAACACAGATCAGTGGTATTGTTAGTGTAAATGCAGCTCTGTGTAAGGTGCGTGATAGCGCATTTTGTACGCTGCTGCATTTGCTGTGTCAGCAGAAGAGAATGTGATGGCCTTGACTGAAAATCTATTGTCTGCAATTGTACGTATGTAGAGATAAAAATATGGAATGTGTTTTTGGTTGAAAGGCATTGACAACATAAGTTTCTGTGGTTTGTGGAAGCACTTTATTCCAGATACAGATTTCATATAAGAATACTGCACATTTAGGTCCTTGGGAAGAATTAAAAAAAAAAAAAAAAAGAAAAGACTGTTGCATTCTGTTAAACTACAAATGATCATCATTAAAGCCATGGCTGGCACTCACAAGTGGGTGCACTAGAAAGTACTCATGTTAAGGATTGCATTCTAGTTAAATTTTCAAGTTCTAATTAATGTTGGAATCATTCTACTACAATACTAGTGTGTTTTATTGAGAACTATAAAGAGTATAATGACTACAATAGCACTAGGCTCTCCGCCAGACATGTTAAATAAGCTCTACAACACATTAACATACTGTCATTTGCCAAAGGGAGATTTACAGAACAATATTGAAGCCTTATAGCAAAAAAAAACAAAACAAAAACTTTCCCATCTCCTTCCAGCTGCTAAAGGCTTCAAATAAATTATTGTCCAACATGTAGCATGTGTGGTTTGGTGCTGTAAAGGTTAGGTAAAGTGGAAGGATCAGATCAGCTATCTGAGATACAGTGGAAATGACAGAAACTGTCTGGGCTGATAATTGGGTGGACTGGGGGTCTTCACAGGTCCGTTTGGTTCCTGGTTAATGAGACCTGACTTGAAATTACATTTCTTCAAATTGGATCTGGTTAGAGTCCTGTTGTATTGTACCCTGGTCTGTTGTTTTCATGTCTAATACTGGATTAGATTCAACAGGCCCTGCCATTAGCTCTGGTGTGGGGCAACTAAACCACTTTTTTTATTTGAGATGAAGAATTAACCCTTTCATGCATGAATTATGAGAACCTTAATCAAGATTTTTTTTTTTTTCCTGAGTGTTTTTATTCCTCTTTAGGCATGAAACAAAAACAATGTGATTGAATTTTTATTTTTTTTTAATCAAACTGTTTTTCATGGAGTTGCAAAAATGTCCACTCAGCTTCACCATGAATTTTATTCTTGAAGCAAAGAAACATGTATTTAAAACCCAATATCATAAAGTGATATGAAAACAGTGAAATGAAACCATGTTTAATGCAGCTAATCTGATGTTTTCTCACATTTTAACATATTCTAATACTAGTTATTACTCACTTCATGGAGATAATACGCAAAAAATAAATATTAACAATTGATTTCCACTCAAGAACCAATCAAGAACAGCAAACTTACAATAATGTTATGAATTGCAGTTTATGAGATGATGCATAAGTGTCCACTGTGTTGGCTGATATGGAACTAAAACAACAAAACCCATGAATATACAGGGTGGGGAAGCAAAATTTACAATGAACATTTAGTTGTTTTTTCTCAGCAGGCACTACGTCAATTGTTTTGAAACCAAACATATATTGATGTCATAATCATACCTAACACTATTATCCATACCTTTTCACAAACTTTTGCCCATATGAGTAATCAGGAAAGCAAACGTCAAAGAGTGTGTGATTTGCTGAATGCACTCGTCACACCAAAGGAGATTTCCAAAATAGTTGGAGTGTCCATAAAGACTGTTTATAATGGAAAGAAGAGAATGACTATGAGCAAAACTATTACGAGAAAGTCTGGAAGATACTATTAAAGAAGAATGGGAGAAGTTGTCACCCAAATATTTGAGGAACACTTGCGCAAGTTTCAGGAAGCGTGTGAAGGCAGTTATTGAGAAAGAAGGAGGACACATAGAATAAAAACATTTTCTATTATGTCAATTTTCTTGTGGCAAATAAATTCTCATGACTTTCAATAAACTAATTGGTCATACACTGTCTTTCAATCCCTGCTTCAAAATATTGTAAATTTTGCTTCCCCACCCTGTACAAGAGAACAGCTGTAGAGTAACTGTCCACTGTAGTGACCACTATGCATGAAAGGGTTAATTGAGAAGTGCAGATCTCTCTCTCTCTCTCTCTCTCTCTCTCTCTATCTATCTATCTCTATCTATCTCTCTATCTATCTATCTATCTATCTATCTATCTATCTATCTATCTATCTATCTATCTATCTATCTATCTATTTATTTAACCTTTATTTAACCAGGAAGTCCCTTAAATCTCTTTTTCGAGGGAGACCTGACCAAGAGGCACATCAGTACAATACAAATGAACTAACAGAGTATAAAACTACATACAATTAAGACAACATAAAATGACTAGAAACATAAAAGCTAAAAAACAGTTTAAGAATAGCAGTTACACACTTCTGTTAGACAGTTTGATAGAAGAGATTTGAAATCACCCAAGGTAATGAAATGCTGAAGCTGAAGTGAGTTTTGCAAATTGTTCCATGAGCAAGGTCCATCGTAGGAAAAAGCTGTTTTACCAAGTTCTGAGTGGACTATGAGGACTCTAAGGAGGAGCTGATGTGATGAACAGGAGTTGTATCCACTGGTAAATGGAGACAGGAGGCAACAAAGATATGGGGGTAGTTTGTCCAGTACAGCCTTGTAGGTAAATCCGCTGCCTCCTGAGCCTGAGCAAAGGCCATGAGACCAGAGCATCCAGCTCACAGTGATGGGTCCTGAATGCAGCATTTGTAATGAAACGTAAAGCACTGTGATAGACTATGTCCAGACAATGGAGAGTTGTTGCAGCTGCATGCCTGTAAATGACGTCCCCATAATCCAGCACACTTAGAAATATGGTTTGTACAAGCTTTTTTTTTAACATCAGTCTTAAAACAGCATTTATGACGGTAGAAAAAGCCAAGCAGTGCTGTAAGCTTTTTTAACAGATGTTCCACATGGGGTGTAAAAGACAGTTTATCATCAATCCAGATACCCAGGTATTTGTAGTGTGAGTACATTATTTGCATTACTGTGCTTTTCAATGACAGATGCTTTCTAATTACCTCCACCAAGGAGGTTATGTTTTTGCCAGGGTTTGTTTGTCTGTGTTTGTTTGTCTGTCCGTTAGTGTGCAACATAACTCAAAAAGTTATGGACAGATTTTGATGAAATTTTCAGGGTTTGTTGGAAATGGGATAAGGAAGAAATGATTAACTTTTGGGGGTGATCCAGAAGAAATCCTGGATTCTGGATCACTTTGAAATTTTCGTTAACATTGTGGTAAATGGGGCCAAAATTTTCATTTCCCAGCATCTCGCTTAATTATTGACCAAAACTCATGAAATTTTACTCAGGAATTGACAATTGGGTCCTCTATCACATTTCAAAGGCTGATCCGGATCTGATCCAGAAGGCGGATTTTATCTCAATTTATATAAAAAATGGGGGTGCCCTTACTTTTTGGCCTACTGTGCCTTTAATATTAAAGGTAGAAATTTCTGACAAGCACCATCGTTTAGCTCAGTCAGTTCTGCATCGGGAGTATGCCACCGGATTTCATGTAGCTTTAATACTTAAGGAGCTAGATCCAGAAGAAAACCGCCATTACGAGAAATGTGATTTTCGTGAATAACTACTGAACTAATAAGGATATAATTATGAATCCAGTTGCTAATGGTATGTTTTCATGATCAAGGAATCTTAAAATATAGGTCAAATAAATATGGGACTAATATTTATGGTGGAAATCACAATATGGGGGAATTGTGCAAATCTCAAGCAATTTGACTCAGGGATTTACAATGGGGTGTTCTATCAAATGGCAAAAACTGATCCGGATCTTTCAAAGAGTTACGGACAGATTTGGATGAAAATTTCAGGAAATATTGATACTGGCACAAGGAACAAATGATTAAATTTTGGTGGTGATGGGGGGGGGGGGGGGGGGGGGGGGGGGGGGCACTGATCTGCCTTGGTGGAGGTCTGCGCTCTCAGAGTGCTTTTCTAGTTGGTTGTGCATCAGACTGTGATTATATTTGGACAAAAGTTTGACTGCAACTCTTCAGGTCTCTTTATGATCCAGTCCTGTGTCTTTTCTGCTCATATTTTCATGTATGACTAATAGTACGACTTTTATTTCTTCGATTTTAACACAAATACCTGTACCTGTCTTCTCCTTACATTTTCAAAACAAATTGTTGTTTTAGTTTTAACCCTTTCATGCATGACTTACGAGAACCTTAATCAAGAATTTTTTTTTCCTGAGTGTTTTTATTCCTCTTTAGGCATGAAAAAAACAATGCGATTGAAAATTTTCTTTGGAACTTTTTTTTTCATGGAGTTGCAAAAACGTACACTCAACTCGACACCATGTGCTTAATATTTGAAGCATTTTTTTTTTTTTTTTTTACTGATATTCAGACTTGAATGTACTTGAAGATAGATTCTGTTAATGTAAAAGTTATTTTGTTTTTGTCTTAATTTGCTTTGTTTGGTTTTATTTTGTTTCTTTGCATGTTCGAAATAAATAAATAAATAAATAAATAAATAAATAAATAAATAAATAAATAAATAAATAAAATATATTGTGTGAAAATTATTGAAATAAAAACTTTTTTAAAGCTGCTAATCTGTTGTTTTCTCACATCTTATTATACTCTAATACTAGTCACTACTCAAATCATGGAGACAAAAAAAAAAAGAAAAAAAATCTGTTAATTACAGTCTAATAACAATAAGAAGCAATTGATTTACACTCAAACATGTTAGTGCAGATCAGGCTTATCAAGAACAGCAAAGTTACAGTAATGGTATGAATTGCAGTGTATGAGATGATGCATAAGCGTTCGCAAAATCCATGAATATACAAGTGAACATCTTTGAATAGGTGTCCATTGTAGTGACCACTATGCATGAAAGGGTTAAAAGAGTTTTAGTCCTTTTTTAATGTTGCATCATTACTTCCCAACATCAATACTGATTTCAGCCTAAATTGATGGAATGATAACATAGAAAATACAGTTTATCCATCGGTGTATATCAGACAATAAGTGTAGTAAGATGTCATAAAATATGTAACAAGTGTTGCAGAATCACATTTTATCTTCATTGCCTTCTAAGTGTCTGTATTCTCCTGCATGTTCGTTTATAAAGAATAACACTGAGTTCACGCGGTGTCAGTTAATGATTTATTTACAAAGTAGCACAGTTGCACAGAGCTCTGGGTCTCTTTATTTCCCTGACAACAATATACTTTGCCATTTCGTAAAGTCTGACTCACTATTCTTTTCCTGACCCAGTATTTTATAGTAGACAGTGGTTATCTAGACATGTAGGTTGATCTCATCTTCTCATTGGTTCCATGGATAAGTGTCAGTGGGTTGGGTTTTCTCCAGCAGCTTCACGTTGCTCCTTGAGACTCCGCCATGTACCGTACTTTCCGGACAATAAGCCACTATTTTTTTCTTGTTTTGAACCCTGCAGCTTTTACAGTCATGCAGCTCGAGTATAGATTTATACAGGCTAACGGCCACCAGGGGGCGCTCTAGCAGGAAACACAAAAGTGAGACAGACAGGTGGAATAGGTGATGCAAAGAGGAGAAGTTTTAATCTTAATTTTTAACAATCATTTTGCGTGTCATCCATAAACCCTCATCATGGAAAACACACGAAGAAATGCATATTTTGCAGCTTTTAAGTTAAAAGCAATCGATGTGTCTGTCGAAGAAGGAAATAGAGCTGCAGCACGGAAGTGCCACTGAGCAACAACGGAGGAGAGACGTAGAAGGTGTGTGACGGAGCCTTTGAGGCTGTTCAACTCCAACACTGAAGAAGACGACTGCAGTGGTTTCAATGAGCAGAAGGAAGATGAAGATAGAGATCAAACCACATATTAGATATATAAAAGGAAATATTGCAAAATCAATGGCAATCTTGTATATGTCCAGAAATATACTCAACCACAAGGCACTACATATAATTTACTGTTCACTTATACTCCCTTATATGTCATACTGTTTGGGAGTGTGGGGCTCGACATATAAAACAACTGTAAATACTATAGTCCTCCTACAAAAACGAGCCGTACGTATTATTTATAAGGCTGGTTACTATGAACATACTAATGAATTGTTTAGGAAATCCCATATTATGAAATTTAATGATTTGGTTTACTATTGTTATGGAAAAAATATTACTCTACTAATTCGTCTATAATAAAGAAGGATAAGTTCAAACGTTCAGTGTCAAAGAAATCCCTTTATTTGGAGCTCCATAGAAAGAGATACCCCTCAGACAAAGACTGAGACGGTCTGAACCCAAAAATACAAAATCATCCTGTAGTCTTCTGTCTCCCATGAGAAAATTATGACGTGTGGAAAGTGTTTTGGTTAGTGTCAGGAACTTAGAGATAAGACCCCTGTGAGAAATGTTGGTTTGGCCTTCTACTCTGGACACAACACAAAAGAGGTCCAAACTGCTCTAGAATACACAGTGACATGAATATATCTGAAATAGAGTTAGAAGCCTATATGATATATGAAATATATGAAAATATATATGAATATATATGGATATAAGTAATTTTGCTATTACACTATAAAATAATGCAAATAATGTATAAAGCCAAATTAAAGTTACTCCCTGTCTGTGTACAAAGGTTCTTCTCAACACATGAGTCTCTAAATATGATTTGCGAGATGTTTGTAAATTTGTTGTACAAAAAGCTAAAAAAGAGACAAAAAGAAGATGTATATCTGTTGTTGGAGTTAAACTATGGAATGAGGCCAGCATGGATTTAAGAATTTGTAGCCCATTTTTGATATTTAAAAAAATGGTGCGTAAGGCAATTTTTGAAGGATACAAATTTTAAGCTCTAACAAGTAATAAGTAAATTATCTATTTTTGAGTCTACATTAAATTACCATTAATTTGGTGGTTAAGTTTTCTATTTCTCTGGTTTATTTTCACCTTTTTATGTTTCGCTTGTTTGTTTGCTTGGATACATTGTTTTTGTTTTTTTTTTGTTTTTTTTCCTATATTGGATGCTGGGTAGCTGAATTTGTTATGTAGGACAGGCATTAATATAAGCATTTTGCTTCTGCCTGTGCCTTTTCAGTCATTAACCTGTTGGTAATGTTTGTAATGTTTGAAGTGCTGTTGTTGACACTGGTTATTATGTGATGACTGAATAAGGAATTTCATCATCATCATCATCATCATTTCATCAATGACTTTTCTGTTTTTTTTTAACCAGCCCTGTTCCTGCCGTTTTACTGCCGTGTTACAGGCACTGTTCGGAAAAAAGCAGTTAAGGTATGGAAATAAATATTTAAATAATCTTTCTGTTTACCATCTTTCTGTGTAATTATCTCATGTCACAACGTGGACACCTGCGGCTTATATTCCGGTGCGCCTTATAGCTCGGAAAGTACGGTCACCTGTTTTGACCACCGTTAAGGTACACACATCCAAGTTCCCCCTTATCTAAGCAACATATTTCATGTCTCTACAAAACTGCTCTCGTACTATGTGGGTTGTGTCACAAAAAATTAGACTGGTATTACCTGACTCTAAGGTCAAGCAGATGTTTGACCCTATTTTGACCAAGTTTACATCTTATCGCCTGTCATGCCCCTGGCTAGAGGACCCTAGGGCATAGCACGAAATGAGTGGACACCTTTCCTCACTCCTAAGCCACAGAGAAAAACCCCGGACGCGGGTTGTGCATGTTAACAAATAAGTGATTTATTTACAAAGTGCATGAGAAAGATAATGAAAACTCAACAAATCGGCAGCTGGGACTTCAGGGTGGGCTCAGGCCAAAATAACAAACATATCTTTCTAATCCAAGAAAATGAGGCTGACCTGCAAAAGAAAGAAACCAATTTACAAAGTCTAACCTCCCTAACCAAAACAGGAAAAAACGAGGCAAAAGAAAAAGGAAAACCCTACTGCTGAAACCGGGAACAAACGACAGAATGAAGGTGGGGTTGGGAGTGGAGGAACAGTGACCCTGGTCCGGCCCAGCTCTGTGAGCTCCGTGATCTTTATAGGTCCGCCTCCGGCTGGCTGGTCCAATCCGTGTGTGTGCTCTGGCTCCGCACCTGCGCCATGTTAGCCACAGATAGAAGGACACACCCACAGACTGACACAAAGACCCACCTATGGGTCGTAACATCTCCTATAGTTTACGATCCTATGTAGGCATGTGTATTCAGTAGTGTAGCTAAGGTAAAACCTAAGTCCTGTGATCATAAATCTGCCAGTTTAGTATGTGGACCAAGATGTGCTATCACAAGAACTTTAACACTCACTAGTAAAACAAAGAAATATAGCAAAACAAAAGGATTATCTTAAAACATGAACTACAACTAACTAATATGTGATTAAACTCAAGACTTGAACTATCTTAAGTAAAATAATATGAAGGATCTTTTAAGATGATTAAATTTTGATTCATTGTTGATTAATTCTCACACAAGGCTAAACAGACTAAAGGAAGTCTGGACCATAGATATAGTCGGCAACAATGGGAACGCCCACAAATGTCACATCCAGTTAGAACCGAGAGGGAAAACAAACAAGTCTCTGCCATTAGCCATAATGCCAAAAAGTTGCTGTGCGCCCTTTTGCACCGCAAATAAACAAAAAAATCATTGATTAAAGTTTTACATTTTACCAAATATTAAAATGGAACCACAAAGGAGGACAAAATGGCTTCAAGCTATCAGAAGAGAGGTCGAGTTTGGGTGATTATGGGAGCCAACAACAAAACACATTTATGTCTGCAGTCAGTTCTTCATTTCAGGTCAGTTTAATGGAATGTGAACCATTTCCAAACAATCATAGACTGTGTCAGAGGTGTCAGGAATATTAGATTAATTGTTTAAATGCTAGTGAACTTTGTACTACATTTGTAATTTGCGCAGATTTCCTCGCAATACATACAAAAGTACACATTCAGTACCTAAGTAAAAGTACAGTTACTTGTGTACAAAAGTCTGGTAAAAGTACAAGTACTGATTAAAGTTCTTTACCGAGTATGGTATATGTAAAAAAAAAAAAAAAAGAAAAAAAAAAAAGTGCTGGCTCTAATGCACTTTAATCTCCTAAAACCCAGGAAATGTCAGCAAAGTATAAGCTTTTTTTGTTTTTTTATTAAATAAGTGCCTATATTGGAAACATGCAACAACAGTTATGGAATGTCCTTTGTGGTGGACAGTTTTCTTTTTTTTTGTATAAAGTTGTGAAACTCTTGTCCTCAAATGTGGACAGAAAACCCATAGCTGGGTCTTAGGAAGCTAAGCATAAAACCAAATATAGCCCTCTGAAGGACATTTCTGCCTATTTCTGTACAAAGCTAAAAGAACCTCACGTCACATTGGACCAACAACAACATTAAATAACATTAATTTGTCTATTTAATGTCAGGTACTGAAATCATGTTAAGTTTAACTCATCATATCTATACCAAAAGTGATATAGTCACTGACCAGGTGACTCCATTAAATAATAGAAGATGTGTGTAAATGACACTTCATCCCACTGAGACGGATCATTGGCCCGGTCTTTAAAAACATGTGGACAACATTCCAACCCCAGTGGATTTAAGGTTTTCATATACTGATCCTTGTCAGAAGGCAATAGTGACTCAAAGTACATCATGACAACTTGTTAGTGTTAGCAAAACAATTTGAAACTCCAGGTTTTCACATTATAGTGGAGTGGAGGTGGGGGGGGTGCTCTTTTTACCTCCACCTGGAGGTATTGTGATCACTTTGCTTTGTGTGTTGCATGTGTGCTTTGTGTGTTTGTTTGTTTTTTTAGCAAGATAACTCAAAAAGTTATGGATGGATTTTCATGAAATTTTCAGGAAATGTTGATACTGGCACAAGGAAGAAATGATTAAATTTTGGTGGTGATTGGCGATGAGGGGGGGCAGATCTGTCTTGGCGGAGGTCCGTGCTCTCCGAGTGCTTTTCTTGTTCCCCTTGGGTTTCCCCGCCCCCAGCTGTGATGTTGTTGCCGACTGTATCTATAGAGCAGACAGTTAATGTAACATAATAATGTTCAAGGTTCAGTTGCTCAAACTGAAAACTATTTAGCACATTGTATCAAGTTAATGTTCATTATTACCTTCTGCCAGGAGGTATTGTGATCGCTTTGCTTTGTGTGTTTGTTTGTCAGCAAGATAACTCAAAAAGTTATGGACGGATTTTCAGGAAATTTTCGGGAAATGTTGATACTGGCACAAGGAAGAAATGATTAAATTTTGGTGGTGATCGGGAGGGGGGCATGGGGGCCCACTGATCTGCCTTGGCGGAGGTCTGCGCTCTCCGTGTGCTTTATTTGTTTTCAATGTATTTTCTCTAATTTAATTTGAACGTAGAATGGTTAAATTGTCAATTTACATGAATATGATGAATAAAAACTTTGCACATTAACAGCAGGAGGACAATTATGTACACTGAGTACAACATAGGGCCTGTACTTTTTCAGATATTAAAAGGTGAATCAGTACTTCTGCTTTTACCACATACACTGTCATTGAAAGGTCCAGTGAATATGTTTCAAGGCTTTATTTTATTTTATTTTATCTTATTTATATAGCACTTTAGAAAGAAACAGCAATTTGTACCACAGTGCTTCACCAAGACATGCATATATAGAGTATATATACATACTGCACATATACAGACACATAGGTGTAACACATATGCATGACAGACTTAGGTTGATTGAGAAGGATCTGTTTGTCGAAAATGGACATAATACTCATAAATGTTTCCAGATAGAATGTACTTCTTTTTCACTTTTCACAGCTTTATAAATAACTATTGCACAACAATATGGTGATGATGTGTATTGATGTGATGTTTTTTCTGCCTGATTGACCAGATTTGTTGTAATAAACAGCTGGTTTACTGATTTCAAGTGTTTTAACAGTGACTCTACCACTGTCCTCCTCTTTGTGTTGTTGTGTTGTTAAAAATTGTTTGGGGTAATCTAGGATGCAATTTAGAAATTTTACTATTTTGAAATTTTGTGTTTTCTGGGAATAATTTATTGAATATTTTGCATCATTGTCAGATTTTGTCATTCTTATTAGAAATCATGCCAGTTAGTAAACCACAGAATTTCAAATTCAACCATCAGCACTGGATTTGTACAGAAAAATCACTGATTGAGTAATAATTCTGTCTGAAGCTGCAGAGGAGTAGCACACTGTGCCATGTTCCAATGTGGACCAGAGTTAATTTCCTTGAAAGTAAAACGCCCAGAACACAAAACAAACACCTGCATCCATCCATTTGCTTCTGCATAATTTGTTACCAGTAGGTGAATGTGTGTGTGAGTGTAGTCATGTGTTTGTAATCATTGTCACCCACTGGTTTCAGCAATTTTGAAGAGTAGAAATGTGCAAAGTCACTGTTGCCATGTTGGTTTTATTGAAAGAGGAAAGTGGAGTTGAAGAATGGGAAGGATGAATGAAGAAGAATGAATGAAGGGATGAAACTAGAACTTACTGAAAACACTAATCACATCCATAAACAGTTTAATAAAAACCAGCAATTCATTTCAGCTAATTAAGAAATGGTAACAGAGCCAGGGGCTCGTCTCTGGGTTAAATAGTGAACCCAGCCGTTTGCACGCCCTTCAGCGCAAATAGTGAGTGAACGATGGATTGGCGAACGCAGAGGCTTAACGAACGCAAAATCCGTTTCTGCGCTTGTTGCATTCGCTAAGCCAACGTTCGCTCACTATTGTGTTCACTATTTAACCCAGAACAACGCCTCCACTCCTGCTGTTTCCAGTCATCTGATCTGACAGCATTATGGTTAGAATGAAGAAGTATTATAGGCTGTCTGTGACCCCGGACCTGTGACCTCCTCCCTTACCCTCACCTGTCTGGATGGACCTCCTCACCCTCATCTGACTATAGATGTACCCCCACAGCTGTCTGCATGTGCCCCCCTGCCCACACACACACAAACACACACACACACACACACACACACACACACACACACACACACACACACACACTGAACTGAACTGGACTGAATTATTTACACATACATATCGTGCATCGGGCTGGACGTCTAAGGATGACCCCAGTTATTCTGCACTGGTGACTTTATTAACAGAACTCTAAACGGTCACTGTTGGTTGTAACCACGGCAACAACAGGACAAACAGATTGTATAGACAAACTGAACACTGTTCCGTTCCTCTCATCCATGCGCTCCTATCTCATTACGCACACACACACACACACACACACACACACACACCCACTGGTGTGTATGGCACCAGTTCATTGGCTCTGCCCCCACATGGTTCTCATTCATTCATTCATTCATTCATCTACCTCTCAAAGCCACACACACTTTGTCCTGAACTAATCTATATTTATCCATAAATCGATAGAGAAAAAAATTCAGTGAGTGGATCAGTCCTCACTTTGTAAATTCGTTTTTATCAGTGCAAAATGTCCATGGGAAAAATCTGATATCATTAAAGATATTGTCAAACTTGTGTTAAAAATCTTCTTTTTCAAATGTAAATAATATTTCAAAGGAAATACATGACAGAAACAAAGTGAAATGAAGCTACAAGAATATGTCCTCATTCTAATGTGGACCTCCGACGTCCGCGTCAAACTCAGCCCTGTAGTGACGAACTGGGTAAGTGCTCACTTTTAATGAACTAGCCCAGAAACGGGATAGTGCATTTTGCGTTGCATTGGGGTTAACGAACTAATGTATGACCGCATTTCGCGTTGCATTAGTTGTTAAAGAACAAAGAGCGAGTCCAGAAATGGGATAGCGCAAAATGCGTTAAATGGACACATTTTGCGTTGCACTGGTCTTAATGATTTAACGAGCTAGTGCAGAAACGAGCCCCAGGTCAGAGTTTTAAGTGTATAAACACTAAACTTGGCTACCTTAACTAATTAGCAGATTAACTGAGAGATCATATAATTCAATATCAAATGCTAGCATTAGCTAATGTAGCTAAATTGCACAAGTCAAAAAGTTTCCGGAATAAAAGCAGTGAAACTTTACTCAAAATGAATTTTCTGGTGAATCAATGTTGTAGAAGACGACAGTGTTTCCATGTTCACTATGGAGCCTCTGAACGTCCAAAGAGGTCATTTCTGATGACCATGAAAAGATGACACACTGTATTTTAGACCAATTTAGACCAACGGTCTAGATCAGTAGATGCTTTTGGTTGCCGGTGGAGGTTTTGGTCTTTATGGGTTAATATCCTACATTGGCCCTTTAAATATGTTGCATGACAATCACTAAATCATTAAACAAAGTATTACAAGGTATATTAACCAACACTGTTTTCATTTTCTTGGTTTATGGACAGTGCAGACAGATATTGGATCATATATATGCTTATTACAGTGTCAGAAGCTTGTTTTGTTCGAGTTTATGTTCTTATCATCATAGTCTTATTTGTTGTGGAATGTGTTACTCATGTAGTCGTTATGGTTCATTGTCACAAAGTTAAGTTGTTTTAGTTTTAGGACCCGAGGATGAGTAGTTACTGCTGCGCTGCATGTAATGGGGATCCTAATAAACGAAACTATAACCAGGCCCCATTTTCACACAAGTATCTATAATTTAATAAAGAACAGACCGTGTATGCTTTTGCCACCTCTGCCTATTTTGGATGTGGATTTGGGAAGAATGCAAGAAAAGGGTAGATATGAAATTAAAATGAAGTCAATATTCTAGCAAAGAGGGAGCAAGAGAGAGAGAGAGAAAGAGAGAAATATACCTGAGGGGCCTCCAACATCACGGAAAAAATATGGAGACAAGGACTCTCATTATTTTGTTTTGCCGACCCAGTAAGAAAAAGCTCCAGCCTAACTAGCATGCAACAGTCAGAAACAATGGCCACGTCCATTTGGGATGCATTTCATTTTGTGTTATTTTGTTGGAACCCATTGCAAATGTCCTCTCTCTACCTCCACCCTCCTTCATCCCAATAATTTTGTTCCCTCTGACCCACATTCATCAACTCTTCCACATTTTTTCTTTGAGTTTTGTTGTGTTCGCTCCCATGGGGTCTGTTGTTTGCTTGCTCACTCGACTAGATTATCAGGCTGTTTGCCAACAATGTGTTCAACATGGTTTGAATAAAGGATGATTTTCTGGCAGACTTGCTATGTTACGTCATCCAACGGGGAGAAGTAATTGCTGGTTCAACACATAATTCTATAATCTTCTGAGAGGTAGCTTGCTGTTATCCCACCAGGAAAGTCCTGTCAGATTAATCAAAATGTTACCCCTCAGCAGTGACTGTATGGGAGGTAAAGAACTCAAGACAATAGCTGTCTACCATTAGCATCAGAGTTAGATCCGGATTGAAACCCTTCGCCGACTGCAGGCCTAACTCAGCCTGACAGGATGTGACAAAATAAACAAAGGAGCTCAATACCATTTTACAGAGTGAAAAGCCGTTCGCAGTCATTTGTAAAACCTTCAGTCTTTGTAATCTTTTAAAGAATACTTAACAAAACAGTGAGAAGGTCTCATTTCTCACAAAATTGAATTTCACTGTCCAACATTCGAATGCAGCTGAAGAAATCAATGCGATTTCCAATGGATTCTGTTATATTTTGGATAGCAAGTGAAGCAATATGTAATGTTTCTTAAGGGCTTTGACTTCAATTTGCTCTGCCTCCAAAAGAATCAGTGGAGGAGAAAGGAGGCAGGTCAACACACCAGCTCATCACAGTTCCAATTCTGTAACATGAGCTTTTTTTTTTTTGTCAAATTCAACAGAAAGACATGAAACATAATCATGGCTGTTTGTTTTCTATTTCACTTTCTCTAGTTTTAAAATGGGTGCTTCTGTGAAACTGGTCCCTAAAAACAGGACAGAGGGGCTAAAAATTCAAATCAGATTGAAAATAAATACTTACTGAGATAAAAAAAAAACAAAACTATTTTTCAGATAAAACACATTTTCATATTATTTTACATTATTTTTAATACAAAGATCTGTGGGTAACACGGTCAAAAGGACACAAAAATTATGCACTACTATTTTTTTAAATATCTCTTTATTCTCTCACAGGTACATTTTGGGAATTGAACTAATTATGAAAGGCAGAGTGTTTCACAGAAATGACCACTATTGCAGAATCATTCGCGATTTATATGTGTTTAAATGGGGAGGTGCTGTATGTAACACAAGTGGACACAATGGGTTACATACAAAACCTGGAATGAGACTGAGATTCATGAAAAACCCACGTCTGGATTAGAAAAACGACTAGGATCATCACATTTAACACAGTGTCTTTATTTATAGTGCTAAATAAGACCATTTCAGGCCATGTTTTCCAGATAAAATGTTACTGACACCTGGGTAGTTTTTCATGTCCTAATTTTGGTCCTACTTTTGGCCCTAAAATCTTATTAAAAAATCATTAATTTTGGGATGGGTCAGAGTAAGAGTACAATTTTTTTTGCATTTATCTGAGGTCATCATTAGGTACATCCCGGAGGGAAGTATGTCTAAATTTATTTTTTATTACTGGGACTTAAAAGCTGGCAAAGTGCCAGACACCAAAATCTACCCAGTTTCATGGAAGCACCCATAGGTATATTAAAAAAGTCAAACCGATGACACAGCAGCAAGGATTTTACTTGCACAAAATATGACATTTTTGGCTTCTATTCTAACAAACACTATTTCTGCTACACAATATGAGACAAATCTGTAGCATGTCGGACTGATGTCAATGTTGTGATGACAATATGATTGACAGGTCAAATATTCACGTACTGAGTGTGAGTGCACTGTTGAAATCATTTTTCTTTTTCACTGCAACTTATCTGTCAGCATTGATTGAAATTGGTGAGGGTCAGACAGGAGGCCTCCAGTGATTTCTCATGGACTGACCCACATCGGAAAGAATGCACCAGGGCCTTAATAGTGAACACCAAGGTCCACCTTCACTCTCTTCTCCCCTGTTGCTGGTTTCATTTTGTGTACACAACACAGAGAGCTGACAGTAGGACATGTGGAGGACATGTGAAGGACATGTGTCACAGTTTTTACCCACATGTTTTAAGTGGAAAATGCTTCATTCAGAATGTGGAATATCCAAATTCTATTTTCTTATCACACTTTTAGAATAAGTGCAGGTCAGTGGCGGCTGCTCGTCCTTCAGAGAGGGGAAGCTCATTGTCGGCTTACAAAAAAAAAAAAAAGACAGTCAGGTTATTTAAACATAAATTGGGCCCTTTGTTCCTTTTTAAGAAAATGGTCAATGACCTTATTGTACCAAGTAAACAAGAAAACAATGAAATTATGTTAAACTGAAACAAGGAAGTACAATGAGTGTGATTTATTTACAGTGCAAGAAATGAACAAGTCATTTCATAGTGGTTTCTCTCTTGATTTCACAGCAGAATGCACGACGGTATTAAACTGAACTCTGTCAAGTGAAGGAGTAGATCTCAGAATAGCTGTCAATCAAATGGGATTCAGCCTTTCGACTGATCCTCCAATCAGCACATGGAAGCCTGGCGTCCAGCCCAGCCGAGCTCCGCCCACTGTGGCATTTATCCAATTACCATCCAGTTTTGAGGCAATGAAAAAAACTATTCCACTCAGTCCCATTGAAGTGCATTGACGCTGAGTGTCTACGGGCAAATAGATCGTATGAGAAGTGAACAACATCGAGTCTGTTGATTTGTGATAAAGCTGATTCTGAACGAACTCGTCTTTGAGATGAACATGTTCTAACACATTTGTAGTCAATGAAATGTCAACACAACCGTACATATTTAACCATTTAATTTTTGTAATTTTAGGGGAAGCTGAGCTTCCCTTGCAGTCTATGAGAAATCGCCTCTAGTGCAGTTCTACATGTACACATACTGACTGTTTCCTCTTATTTTATACTGTGTCAGTTGTGGAAACAATGAGTTCAGGAGCTATTTTAATGCTATTGAAGAAAAGTGAGTAGTTACTGCAATTAATGTCATTTTAGTTTCATGTTGGTGAGAAGATGAAATTACTTTTATTGTATGTGTTCATCTGATGCTGCTGATTTCAGTGTAATCTGATCGAAGATTTGGACACACAGACACACAACCACACACAGCCACAGGGCCGGCACAAAACAAAACAGATGTAGGACTAATGACCCACTCGCAGACTAAATGACAATTGAAATAGGTTTAGAGCAATCTGGAATCAGATAAATGGACCTAATCTCGTTCTGGTTGGGACCCTGGCCGGGAAATGGCTCCTGACACCTGAGACCCTGCAACACGTCAAGGCTCAATCGAGGCTGGCGGCGCAAGCCCATACATCTCCATTTTCGATGACAAGACACAAATCTGAATCCTCAAGCAGAAGAAACCCTGGGAGGGTCAGTGGTGGTTTAGTGTGAGATAAAAAGAAAGCGAAAAAAGAGGAGGCAGCAGGGGTCGACAAAGACATAATGTGTTCGTTTTACTAGAAATGGCTCTAGTTTAGGCCTCATTAAACCAGGCCACAGGCCGACCAAAACACAGCCATATTTTAAACAGTTCTGTGGATTTATTTAGCCCACTGTAGTTTCCCAGTCAGTGGACTTCAATTATCAGAATCAGAATATTTGATTAATCCCAGGGGGGAAGTTTTAGCTTTTTACAGTTGCTCTATTCAAGTATAATAAAAAGCAGCAGAAGGAAATTATCAATAAATAAATTATATATATATAAAGACCCAATGCTATTGCAAGGCTCAGAAGTTAAAATAATTTATGTTGAAGGAATGTAAGGTTTAACAATGGAATAGATTACAGGGAATAAGTTAATTTGTGTATTTGTTGAAAAAAATATATTGACAAATGACTATTTACATTTATGTTGTAGAATAAATATTTACACATATACACATTTAATTATTTTCATTTGTTGTGTATAAGCAGCTAAAATAACCTGTTGAATGTGCCTTTTCTGAATCACTTACATTTATCAATCTAGGTACTGTTAGTTTCTGATTGGCTGGTTCGGTCATGTGAGATGATGTTTCAGGAAGTGTTGTGGTAGCTGTTACGGTACATGAAAAGTAAAGCACTGTTGTAAGAAGAAATCTGTCTCCATCCTGCAGTTTCATTTTATAAAGAATGAACTATTAACCACCAACGAACCCTCACGTTACACTATTGTGGCCCTTCCCAAATTCTTTCTTCTCTATCTGTAACCTTTCTTAAGTGATTCATCCCCATTTATTATATTATTCTCTGTATTTTGCGTTTTTCAGTGAAAATCATATATTTTCTTATATTTAATTTACTGATCATGTTCATAAAAGATCAGTTTAAGGCTGAGGTTTATTATATCAAAAACAGAGGAAACTACTGAAAAAGTGACTGTTTCAGCCAATCTATCATTAACTGAATGTAAAAGCAAGTGTGTCCATCCACTGTCATTGATCCAACATCCATGGGTTTTACTGGTGAATCAATGTTGTAGAGGATGACAGTGTTTCCATGTTCACTACGGAGTCTCTGAACGTCCAAATGGATCATTTCTGATGACCGTGAAAAGACGACAAACTGCATTTTACACCAGTTATTTCAACATATTGATAGGATTAGTCGATCAGAAGTTATTAAACATTTTAGATCAGTAGATGATTTTGATAGCCAGTGGCTTTATTGAATAAAGCTCTAAATATACAAACATATACAGGGTGGGGAAGCAAAATTTACAATGAACATTTAGTTGTTTTTTCTCAGCAGGCACTACGTCAATTGTTTTGAAACCAAACATATATTGATGTCATAATCATACCTAACACTATTATCCATACCTTTTCACAAACTTTTGCCCATATGAGTAATCAGGAAAGCAAACGTCAAAGAGTGTGTGATTTGCTGAATGCACTCGTCACACCAAAGGAGATTTCCAAAATAGTTGGAGTGTCCATAAAGACTGTTTATAATGGAAAGAAGAGAATGACTATGAGCAAAACTATTACGAGAAAGTCTGGAAGATACTATTAAAGAAGAATGGGAGAAGTTGTCACCCGAATATTTGAGGAACACTTGCACAAGTTTCAGGAAGCGTGTGAAGGCAGTTATTGACAAAGAAGGAGGACACATAGAATAAAAACATTTTCTATTATGTACATTTTCTTGTGGCAAATAAATTCTCATGACTTTCAATAAACTAATTGGTCATACACTGTCTTTCAATCCCTGCCTCAAAATATTGTAAATTTTGCTTCCCCACCCTGTATATAGCTCTGAATATATATAAACACTCTATTAAGACACAAAATTAGAACTTTTTTTTTTTTTTTTTACAATATGTGCTAAGTGTGTAGTTGTGTGTAATTATAATTATGAGGTTTTCAGGTGGAGTTAACCCTTTCATGCACAGTGGTCACTCCAGTGGACAGTTCTTCTCCTGCTGTTCTCTTGTATATTCATGGCTTTTGTTGTTTTAGTTCCATATCAGCCAGCACAGTGGACACTGATGCACCGTCCCATACACTGACATTCAAACCATTACTGTAACTTTGCTGTTCTTTTCCTAAACAAAAAGTTTTTTTTTTTATATTTTCTTCATGAAAAGAGTAATAACTAGTATTAGAGTATGATAAAATGTGAGAAAACATCAAATTAGCAGCATCAAAAATGTTTTTATTTCATAGTTTTCACACAGTATATCACTTTCTGATATTGCGTTTTAAATACATATTCCTTTGCTTCAGAAATTAAACACATGGCGTCCAGATGAGTGGAAATTTTTGTAACTCCATGAAAAATAGGTTCTTCTTTCTTTCCAAGGTCTTTTTTATTAATAACAGAACATGAATCAGACATTCACTATACAGGAAGGAGATCTTTGATTTTCTAAACAACATCCACCCATGACACAACACATAACCCTACCCAGACATGAACAGATACAAACAACCACTGAAAAAAAATTATGAAAAGACAGAATGAGAATTATAAAAAAAATATTAACAACCATGTTTAAACAGCATTAATAAGTGCAGTATAAAATAACAATATATTAAAAAAGACCATAGAAAAAAGAGCAGGCGACAAGAAAATTAAAATAAATAAATAAATAAAATAATAATAATAATAATAATAATAATAATAATAAATACATTAAAATGTATTTATTACATGAAAAATAGGTTCATTTAAAAAAAAAATTTACATTGTATTTCCATGCCTTAAGAGGAATAAAACCACTCAGGAAAAAAACTTTGACTAAGGTTCTCATAATTCGTGCATGAAAGGGTTAAACAGTCTGTTGTTCAAAACTATCAAAGATTTCACATTTTAATCACACAGATAAGTTATAAGACTTTGAATATACCAACTGATGCTATGCTAAGCTCTTCTTTCTGAGTAATGTCCAATCCCACATTAGCAAATGTAAAGAAGAGTCCAGTCCAGTATAAATTTCAGGACAAGTGACGGAAAACGTTCTTCTACAGACCCTGATAGTCCGACTGCAGACATCTTCAAAGTTTCATTCCTCTCCAGACAAAAACTTTGGTGGGCAGATGCGTCAATCCATCAGTGTTACTCATTAATCAGACTTAAACTGGGAACACACTGGGCCGCTGTCAGGATGATGATGGATGTAGTCTGGAAATCACAATAGATCAGGTCTAACTGGGCCGAGTCAGACTCAGTCTGTGTCTGAATCAGTCAGTTCTCAAACAGGCTTAATTCTTACAACTGACACAGTGAACTGCTGCATTCGCCATGGTTCCCAAATCCCTAAATGTGCACTGTGGGTATAACATCCTCAAAGGGAAAGTCAATAAAATGCTCTTTTTAGGCAGAGCTGACCTGAACAATCACTTCAAGGTGGAAGCATGAAGTTAAAACTGAACTCACATCCATGCTTTCACTCATGTATTTTCTCTTTTAGTAAAGATGCAACATTTTTCTATTCCATTTATGAAGCCTGGATGACAGGAGAGGCATGGTTTGTTAAGATTATTTATGTCAGACCAAAACATGCCACTTAAAAACAAACATTTTATGTTCTATCGTTCGGCAAAAATTAAACTGAAGATGTGCTTTAATCTGGGAAAGAAAAAAAAGCATAAACCTGTCTACGTATGTAATTGCTTGGACCTCAGCCAGAGAGGAATATTGACTTGTAATTTTAGTTGAATACCCCTGTTGAACGTTGTATTTTGTTTGTGTACATGACAACATAATAAGTTGTGATAGAACCAGTCATGTGTTCATGTTTGGCTTCAAAGCATCGTGGAGCCCATCTTGTTCAGACACTAAAGTTTACAAAACTAAAGGAGGTTTACAAGGATTTGAATGTGTGTTTATCTGTGGCTATTTTTGGAAAAAAAATCTAGTTACTAACCACAAAACCTCACACTGAACAAGAAAAACATCTGACATTTCATGTAGAACAAAATTCTTGGAAAAACTCATCAAAAAAACCAAAGGGAAAAAGTTTTTGAGTTGACACATTCCATACAAACTCATTTAGAACAAGAAGCCATGGCTACACACTGACACATGAAAACGACTTGTGGCATTTGTTTTTCTCTTTACAAACAGTGATAAAGTCAGACATGTCCATCATGGATAACCCCTCCCACCCCCTGCCCCACACTGAAAAACAGCTCCTTCAGCACCAGACTTTCACATCCCCTGTGCAAGAAGGAGCGCTTCCACAGGTTATTCCTCCCCACAGACAACAGACTATACAACAGAATTCACTGTAACACCCCCCCCCCCCCCCCCATATCACACCATGTATATGTGCAACCACGATGTAAATAATGTAAATGATATGTAAATTATTAAATTTTAAGAATGTTTAATTCTAATTATTTATTTATTTACATTTATTTAAATACCAAATTTCTCATTTTCTTTTATATCTCACTCTAACGTGTTTTTTTTCTACCTGTTTTTCTCTTGCACTGGTGTGTTGTACGTTGCTGCTGTCAACTGTGAAATTTCCCCATGGTGGGATCAATAAAGTCTTGTCTCATCTCATCTCATCTTATCTTATTGTATCTCATCTCATCTTATTGTATCTTATCTCATCTCATCTTATCTTATTGTATCTCATCTCATCATCTTTTCTTTTCTTATCTCATCTTACCTTATCTTATTGTATCTTATCTCATCTTGTCTTTTCTTTTCTTTTCTCATCTCATCTCATCTTATCTACAGTAAATACAGACAGGTACCTGCGTGTACAAAGTGTAGATGTGTATCTTCAACACAACTGTCAAAACGAATGTAGAAAAGCTCACAAAAACCTAACAGAAAATCAGGCTGAATCTTGCTTTCTTTGTGTGTGGCCATGAGATTTAATCCACATCATGCTGGAGTTTGACAGAGTGGAAAATATCACCTGAAGAACCAGATGCAGGACCTCCATTGTAGTCCAAACCTACCTGTGGCCGACGTGTGAAGCTCCGATCGATCGTAAAAAAAAAAAAAAAAAAATCTACCTCAGATGTATTAATAATTCAAGTCAGTTCAATACAAATGAGCTTTATTGGCATAAATCAAAAATAATATTGCTAAAGCCACATCAAATAACAGTTTTGCTCTTACCATGTAAAACTACATGCATTCATTTCTGTTAATGATTTTAAAAGTATCATGGAGAATGCAGTGAAGGAGAAGTGTCACTTTTTTTCTTGATGCCATTACAGTTGAATAGTTGTTATTGTGTTTTCGAAACAGATACCTGATTGGTTAAAGAAACAGTCCTGATGCTGTATAGTTTAAGTTACATGAGCCTTCACTACTCATTCTGAAGGCCCAGGGTGGATTAGATGAACCCTGGCAACTAGGGATGTCTGATATTGGCTTTTTTTGCCAAAAACCGATAGGCCGATATTGTCCAATGCTTAATTTCTGATTCCGATATCTACCGATACCGCTGCCGATATATGTGGGATATTAAACTAATTTTAGGTAACATCACATATCTCCTGTCATGGAATTAACACATCATGCCTAATTTTATTGTGATGCCCCACTGGATGCATTCTCAAATGCAACAAGGCTTTCAAAATGTAAACACTGTCTGTGCAAAGAATACATACTTCAACTTAAGTTGTGAAAAAATGCCATATTTATTTATTTTCTCTCCCTCCCTCCATGAGTCTATTACAGTGTGGCAACTCTACTGTACAATTTTGAAAACTGCACATTTTTTTCAGCTACAAACAATGCTTCGTTTACGTGTTGGTAAATGCCGGCGAAATCAAGGCATTATTTTATCGGTTTTAATGATAGGCAAAAAAACTGATAACGATATTCACCGATATTACATTTTTATGCCAATATTATCCCTACTGGCAACACAGACACAGCAAATTTGTGGAGTTAGGTCAAAAAGAGTGAAAGAGTTAAATTTCTGGAGTTCATTCTGTAAGTTTAACTCCAGCTTGTGTCTTTGATGGTGTCATTTTTCAGGGTACATTTACCAGGTGAGGAAGAGCAGGATTGAACACCATAATGGGTGTTGATATCTGGACAGAGCTACAGAGAAGACCAGTGTGCACATGGACCTCATATGAGGCGTTGTATGAGTACCATTTTACTTCTGAAACAAGGCTATTTATTAGGCTGGAAGTAACTTTTCTGTCAGCTCTGTCAGTATCATAATGTGTATATTTCTGTTCGGACCAACTTGCTAACCAGCTGCTAAAGTTAGCTCTTGCTGCAAACTTAGAACGTCGAACATGCTAATTTTAGCTCGACGGCTTCTTGCATTGGAGTCTTCGGTAATTCATACAATTCATACAAGAGTTGAGAGCAAAGCTATTGAACAAATAATGCATGTCATGGTGCACTCCTGCGTTGCCACAGACCCCTCCCTCAGACTCATTATCAGCTTCACCTGCTGCCACCTGTCACACCTGGAGCAGATCTGCATGATGAGCCCATAGAAGCACCTCCTCTGCTCTGGAGCAGATCACCAGATCATTGCTGCTGCTGTCACTGCTTCATGCCTCCATAGATGTTCATCCCATTTCACTTCAGAGCCATAACCCGTACACCTGGAAAACACTTCCTGCAAGAGCACTTTATAAGCATCTATACAGCATGTGTTTGAGCACACTTTAAAAAAAAAACAAAAAAACTAGTCATTATATGGTGTTTTTTGAGAGTTTCAGAGTTCACATAAAATGAATTCCAGGTGAGAGTTGTGTTTTACTCTACATGAGATTAGTTTGTATAACTCCCAGAAGAGTTAAATTTTAACTCCTGAAACAAGTTAAAGATCAACTCTCTGAAAAGAGTCACTTTAACCTTGTTCTAGAGTGTTTTCAATGGTCTCACATGTACACTTAAATCAAGTTGATTTTAACTCGCATGGAGTTTATTCCAAAGACCAGAATTTGCTGTGTACAGACTGAAATCTGATTGGACAAAATATCTTACATCTGGTCTGGAGGTAATACAGCCAAGGGAAACACTAAGAAATGAAGATAATAGTCTATTGGGAATAAATGAATACAATTTCATGGAACAAATATTAGAATTTAGGTTGTATAGGTTGTAATAGTGACATTGCACTTTACTAACTTATTTAGTTATTTATTCCATTTCTTTGCTCTATTTATTATTACTGTGACTTCAAATTTTTAAATTTTTAAATTTTATGTTCTTATCCTGGTTTTAATCCTGGATTGTTTTTATCTTTTCTGGTTTTTATTGCATTTTATTGCATCTTGTTTTTATTTATTTGATCTTATCTATTTTATTCCTTTACTTATCCATGCTGCTATACCGATGAATGGTGGAACACTGAGCACTTTTTGTCCTGTCTGTAAGTGTGATCAAGTGCCTGTCTTGCATGTTTAATGTATGTGTTGTTGTAACGCCAAGGCAATCACCTAGACTGCAAAACAAATCAACCTACGGGTATAAATAAAGTAACATTGACCTTGTAAGTATAGGTCAGTGTTTCTGATAGTGTTTAGGTCAGTCCTGAGGGTCCACCACTGACACTGAAAGTGTAATCATCAAGAGTCACTGATAGCGTTCAAACATTCAGGAAACAAACTCTAACAAGTGGTGCCAGGCACAACAAACCCCGCCCCTCGCACATATTGTAGCTTATTTTGACATGGACATCATGGAAAAATTTTGGCTATTATAAATAAATGAGAAAAAAAAAACAAAGATTTAAAAAATTTCTAAAAAAAATTCTACTTTCCCCAAAATGTAATGGGTCACTGGCAAGTTATATCCCAATCTGGTGTGAATTCAAGCAATAGTTTTGCTGCTAAAGTGTTAACAAACAAAGAAACAAACTGAACCAAAAACAATACCCCTTGCCTTCCCTTCGTGAGTGGAGTAAAAATGAATGGTAGCCCCTGTCTGTCACGGTGGTGAAGGAATATTACATATCCTGAGTGTGTTTTTGATTAGTAACTCTATTTGGTGAATCAAAACAAACACAGGTGTCAGACTGTCACTGCCCATCAGGCTTTGGAATGTCCTGTCGTTCACAGTGAGTTGTGTAGTGGTTAAGTGTACACACCTTTGACCGTCAAAGACAAAAATCAGCTTCAGCTGCTGAAATTCAGTTGTTGTGCAATTCCCTGTGCAATTAGCAGATGCAAATTGCGTAGGGAATTGCGCATGACCACAACCTGCTTCCTTTTTTGCACCTATTCACAGAGGTTTTTTACTAATCATATGCCGTGCAAACATGTACCTGAGTTTTGTGTGTATGTTTTTAGTGTTATGGTTGATTTTCTTTTGAGCTACAGATTGGACCACTATAAAAACGGCAAAAACCTTCAGATTGTGTGTCTTTGATGAGCAGACACACACACACAGAGCTCTTAAAACATCCATAAAACATCCATGCTTCCATGCTGTTTCTCACAGATAAGAGAACCTACTGAAATTATTTAATAATAAGTATCAGGCATATTATAGTATATAGTATAGATATGCTTAGACTAGGAAGATTATTACTGTTATTAATTATTTAAGGAGAAGGGGTGGGAGTTTTTAAGTTATGCTTCTTCTCACTCCTTTTGGAATATGTATTATATGTCTTATGTTCAAGTGTTTAGTTTTTATTTTATTTTCTTTTGTTTTGACATTCATATTCAAAATAAATACATCATTCAATCAATTACTGAAATGCCTGTCAAAATAGGCTATAGTAAATGTAATTCAGGCTGGTCTGAATGTGTGATTACTATGTGACTCTTAAAATAGTGATATGTGTCACTGAATACATCCACAGAAACATTTCTGCTTATGTTCTGTTTGGTGTTGCAGCCGTATGTTTGCCATGACATCTCTGAACTCCCAAAGAGGTAACATGTATTCATGCAGGACACAGCAGCTGTAACGGCATTAAAAGCAAAACATCAGGATCCGGCACTCATTAATGTTATGTGTTCTACAACTGTTACACTGGGATTATATGCAAGAACATATGGATATGTAATAAATAGGGCTGGGCAAGTTAACGTCAGGACCGTTTCAAGATATCTGGGGGCCCTAGGCAAGAAAGTAAAGTGAGGCCCCTAATATGCGAAGATGTGGTGGTCGAATCACCGAAGAAGAAAAATAAAATCCAGATGCAATTTCCTGTTTTTTGGTGCATTTAATGAGTCATGAATTAGTCTGTATTACACAACACAGAGTATCCACCAGAGTGTAGTAAAGGACACAGTGTCTTCAATTAGGCATTGTTGATGGGAATGACACAAATTGTCACTATCAATTGGCGCTGACAGAAATTTAAGCAAAGCGCCTAAAAAAGAAAAAAAAAAGGCATTTGGTGAGTAGGCTTACTTTTGTCCTTATTCTAGAAGTATATGATTAAAGTGCGGAGGATTTGATAGTAACTTTGCAGGAGAAGAACTTCACTTCCCATAATGCACCAAAATGTAACGTCAGACCTCATCGGCAAAACAACCTGAGCACATGGTGCAAAGTGTTGTGATGTGTTCATGGGCAAGTGTGGGAAATATAGATAATTACAGAGTTTAAAATGTAGGATTGTGATTACATGGTTCACAGACACCGCCATTCATTTTTTTGATGTTGTATTTGAATATTCTGAAAATTTGACGATTTTGAAAAGTGTTGCAATTTCCTAATTATTCTGATTGTTCCTGAATGCCTCATGTAATGTTTACATGTGCCTCCTAGAACGTGAAGAAAAACTCAGTTCTGCAGTGAGGGCACAGAACTGATGTGAGGGACTCGAACAAATGTTGGACTGAAAATACAAACTTTTGCTTCAGTCCTCCTCTAGTCCTCTTCTGTGCCTAAACCAGCTGACACACAAGGAACAGACGTACTGATGAGACGGACAAACGCAATGGAAAAGGGACATTTTTCTCCTAATGGGATGGACAGATCACCAACGGAAATTGCTAGCTAACCGAAAATGTCCACTGAACTGGATGGATTCTTTGTCCAAACTGGATGGGATTCATAGGAGCAGACGATTTTGTTTGGAATAAAGTTGTGTGGGTGACCGCAGCAGGAGCAGACAACCGTCCAGAGTAAGTGAAAACACTTCAGTAGGTTTAGCTTTGGCTTTTCAGGACTAAATACTGTTAATGCTGTCGTACTTCGGTCCTCCACATCCAAATTATTTAACTCCAAAGAAGTTTTGGAACGCTGTACAACAGTAGAAAAGGGCGATGGAGAAGTTGTGTTTATTCTATTCTTAAATTCTTCCAACAGAACACAGTTGTGTTTTATTTGGAGAAAACAATGCTTTACTTAATACTTACCGCTGTGTCGTTGGCGTTTTTCCTCTTCTTTCTTTTTTTGTCTTTTTGCAAACCCTGAGCGCTTCATTATTGCTGTTCTTTTTAAATGCTGGCGCCGCCGTGCTCAGTGTGGACAGACCGTTTGTTCCACTGACAGAGTGGGGGGTGTGATGGGGGGTGTGCGAGGGCAGATGTCACTTCTACATGACCCTCATAGTGTTTGTCATTGCATAGGGGGAATCCCTCTAGTTTGGGGGGGCCCCAGTCACAAAACAGAACAAGAAAGGGTTAGCACTGCCTCACTGTGGTGATTTGTTTACAATGGATGGTTTTTAATAAGTTGTACAGACAAATGACCATGCGGCCACTGGTGGCCCTCTTCAGCGAGGGGGCCCTAGGCAGCTGCCTACCTTGCCTACGTCATCCCGACGGCTCTGGTTAACGTGTTATTACTACGTTAACGCATTCATTAAATAACGCCGTTTTATTATAACTCATATTATTCTGCCCCTGCTTGTTTGCGTGTAGCGATTAGCTCAGCAGATAGACAACAGGTTTCCCAAGAAAAGCCAAACGCCGAAAACTTCTCTCCAAATCTTTTACTTGAGACTCACTGTAAAACGGCAACATACATACAAAATATGTCTCAGTTATGTTCATTGCCTTAGTACATTTACATGGCATTATACATGTAAATGAATGGGAAAAAGATCGCTAGCTCAATGCTAACTTGAATGGGAAAATCCATAGGCACGCTAACGATTAGCATTTACAGATTAATTTAAGATTTACGTCTTTTTATCCAGCAACAAAGGTTCAAATCAGAGATATTTTATATTATTCATTCTTACAACAACTGAACATAAAATACTCACAGACAAACATTTTTCGGACCATACAAACAGAGTGAAAGAAACGTGTCTGTTAGTTCCTTCTTATGTCCGAACTGGCTACGGTAACACCACAAGTACAAAACATACGTTAGTGCAACTTATTCCAACCACTAGAGGGCCCCCTTTGCTTGCTTTTAACACCTGAACATCACATATTATTGGGCTTATTAGTATTAGTACTGATTAGTGGGCTTAAGACTCCTGTCAGTCACTCACAACCAGAAATAAACTGGTGGGGACATAAACATGGAGAAAAGTACCGGTGTTTTCCATGGACATTTTAATTTTAAATGTCTTCAGATGGTGGGGTTGAGAAGGACAAAGTTGTTTGGAAGCACTGCAATGTGGAATTATTTTTTACCCTCGGAGTACTTCGAGTCTGAAATATCACTTAAAGGCAACACATGCTGTTGATGCCGGCAACCCCCCCCCCCCATATAACTATGTGATTAATCATGATTAATCACAAAAATCCACACAATTAATTGCGATTAAAATTTTTAATTGCTGCCCAGCACTAGTAATACAGCAATCTGAAACAGGCAAACCAAAATCATCTCTTCATTATCTGAGGATTTTGTGCTCGATACAATTAAACATTCAAGCCTCATGCATTTGAAGATTTAAAGGTACAGAGACAGTCATAGGCAGATAGTCAACAGGTGAAGTCCTCTTTAGAGCTGGAATTTGTTTGGTCCATTCTGGGCTTTTAAAGGTACGGGAGACTTTCGTGACCAATTTTTCATGAAGTCTGTAAAACCTCAGTCATAGCCAAAGTATCACCGATCTGTAAGCCCTTCTGTGATTACTCACCTGAATCTCTTGCATTACGGTGAATAATTTCTTAGTGCTATCCACCATAAACAAACCATGTGTTTACAAACAGAGCCAGGAGAAAACTTGGGTATCTTCGGAATTTTTTCGTGACGTGCATTGTGGGAAAGGGAGGTTTGCGCAGTCACCTAGCAGCAGCAGCTGCTACAGACACAACGCAGAAATGGCAGGAGCTCCCTTCCCTCTATGCATATTCCTCCAGCCGTTTCCATGTTTCAGCCGTTTCCGCGTCATGTTTGTTTCATCTATATAATACCATATGGTTGTGCAGCCACTGCCACAGCCAGGCAGCTGCACGAACCTCCCTTTCCCACAATGCACGTCGGGACAAAATTCCGAAGAGGCTCAAGTTACCTCCAGCTCTGTAAACAAATGGTTTGTTTATGGTGGATGGCACTAAGAAATTGTTCACTGTAATGCAAGAGATTCAGGTGAATAATCACAGAAAGACTTACAGATTTGTGATACTGAGGACATGACTGAGGTTTGACAGATCAGATGAAAAATTGGTCACGAAAGTCTCCCACACCTTTAAGTTAAAGCTGCTATGTTTAATAGTTTTTTAGTGTCACTAGAACATAATTCCATAATTCAAAGCTGGTCAAATATGTGATTGACAGCTCTAATTACTGATCGCTGATCAGATTGTGCCAGATGTGACAACAAACAGAGTCCCCTGTCTTCACATTTGATGTTTTCAATTGGACCAGAGGAGGAGAAAACTGCAGGAGGAAGGTGTGGATCATTAAAGTCTGAGGCTTTTGCCACAATTTGAGGTCATGCAGCTTTAAGGGGATAACAGCTCAAAAGAACACACTCAAACGCACATACAACACACACGCACATACACACACACACACACATATAAATACATATATTTTCCTCCTTCAAAACCTCTATACAACCATTACTACAGGATCATTGCTCTTGCTTTTAGCTTTTTGTCTTTTTAATACATGTCCCCACATATACTGTACCAGTTTGTTTTAGTACTGGTGCGACATCTAAAACTGCATTATCTGTTGTTATATTCTCATTGCTAATAAGTACTCCTTTTAAAAAATCATCACTGTAAATGTTGTAAATAATATTCTCTTTTAGAGCTATTATGGCTTATTATGTGACTTTGTAACTTGTTTCTTTGTTTTGTTTTGCTCTTTTCTATTTTATTTACATACTATGCTGCCTCTTGGCCAGGTCGTCATTGTAAATGAGAACTGCTTCTCAACTGACCTACCTGATAAAATAAAGGTTAAATAAATAAAAGAAACTGAAGTTTGACTGATGAAATACAAATACATACAAGTGTGTGTCTGTGTGTGTATTTATACATATGTATACTATGTATACAGTGGATCGAGGTGGGCCCTTTACGCTATTTGCCCACACCTTTGAATGAGCAATACAGTAAGTATAGTAGGGCTATAGTAGGGCTGTCAAAATTAACACATTAATGCGGATTAATCCATCATCATGATTAATCTGATTAAAAATTTGAACCCATCTACAACATAGAATGACTCTGAATGTCTCTGCCAAGCATTTCTGGCAGTTTGTCCAAGTGGAGTTACTGTCACTCGTGCAAATGGGCAGTTGACCTGATAGTGACCAACAGCAAAACCAACCCTAAACAGCATGTTGGCCCACTGGATGGGAAATTTACAAAAAATCCAAGACAGAACAGTCGACCGACATAAAATATTATACACACTCTGCAGGAAGGAGTTTTCTTTTTACCGAAACACTTCCATCTTAAAATACCACATTAACGCGAACCATATGTTAGTCTGGGATTCTGCTAGCACTTTGGCTAATGTGTCACCCAGCTTGTGACAAACACATTAAGTGCATATATATTCTTTTCTTTCTTGAGTCTGTTTGCTTATGCTATAGTGGCTTTACCTTTAGCCACTACAACGGTGTGGAAGGGTTCAACCTGTTGTATTTTTGACGCGTGCATGTATGAATGTCCGGCTGGGTTTCTTTGTGTTTGGATATGCCAATCCATTTATTCTCCAATATTAAGTCCAAGAGTTCATTATACTCCACAATTGTCATTCCATATACGTTCTACAAATAAACAAAATAGGTTCTTTAACACAAAATGAAAACGCTGTAAACGCCGACCAACTCAATCTCACGGTTTCATGTGGTTTCACGATCTGAAAATTGTTTGGGGCTGTCCTCACACAGCAGGTATATGTAAGTCTGCCACACCCAAACCAACACACATGATGAGTTGCACTTGTGGCAATCATCACAGGCACACCCACTAAACAATTATTAAATTAAGGTCAAAACAAAAAAGAGGAATAAACAAACAAAAATGTATTTTGGCTCCAACAAATGCAAAATGCAATGCAATTGATATACATTTAAAATTAATGATATTTAATCATGATTAATCAAAATTAATCCACAGCAACCCTGTGATTAATCTTATATATATATACACACACACACAGACACACACATTGGTCAAATTTCAATCTGATGTGAAATGGATGACACATAAACTCCTCATTTCATCAAACTCAGGTAATGTTTCGCCTCTTTATTAATAATGCATTAGAATCATCTCCATTTAGTCATGAAATCTGCAGTTATGTTTTCCAGTTGAGCTCCTCTTTTAGGGGGTTCTGGGTCTTTCTTCAGGGTCTGTAAAGTGTAATCAGGAGCTGTAGAGGACAGGACACCTGTGCCTGCGACTCTGAGATGTGCCGCCTGTGATGTCAGATGACAGAGAAATGTCAGCCTCTAATATTCACCCCATCACCTTCAATCACCACCCAGACACACCTCATAAGATGAGAGCCAGATAGCACAGATCAAAGTTGGAAATTGCTGGAAGAAGACATATTTGTAAGGCAGAAAAAAAGGGGCTGTGTGGGTTCAGCTGAGACCTGACAGCAAGCTGAATTTATCCTGAGGTCAGGTGTCATAGACGGGTCACATTTAATTAGGATATTCACTAGTGGTGGTATTAATGTTGTAAAGCGTCTGTAAGCTCCAGGTGGCACAGAGTTAAAGTCAGCAGTCTGAAAGAGTCATAGCAAAGGTGGTGTAGGTCTAAAAATGAAGTAAGATTTACAGCCTACATTGAAACTTTGCTAAAAATTAATTTTCACCTTTACTTTTTTCCTTCATTATGTCCTTTCCTTTAATAGTAACATTTTCACTGTAAAATATCCAAACTCACTATGACATTCAGACTTTTAATAACACATATGTAATTCTTCCCTTTTTCTGCTCACTTGTGTTCACTGTACACTTGTGTTGTGATATATTTTACAGGGGTTGGACAAAATAATGGAAACACCTTAAAAAATCAACAAAATATAATTTAATATGGTGTAGGTCCGCCTTTTGCGGCAATTACAGCCTCAATTCTCCGAGGTATTGATTCATACAACTTGTGAATTGTTTCCAAAGGAATTTTAAGCCATTCTTCAGTTAGAATACCCTCCAACTCTTTTAGAGACGATGGCGGTGGAAATCGACGTCTTACTTGAATCTCTAAAACTGACCATAAATGCTCAATAATGTTGAGGTCTGGGGACTGTGCCGGCCATACGAGATGCTCAACTTTATTAGAATGTTCCTCATGCCATTCTTTAACAATTCTAGCTGTATGGATTGGGGCATTATCATCTTGAGGTGAAGGTGTTTCCATTATTTTGTCCAACCCCTGTAAGTTGATCCATCTGTCACATATAATACACACTGGTCTGTTCACCAGGGGGACGCCTTTTCTATGTTCTACTTTGTCCATCCGTGTAGGTTGACCTTTGATGCAAAAGAACAATCAGTAATAGCACTTGAATGAATAAAAACAAAGTAAAAGGCCTATTTTGAAAATGTTAAGGGTAGAAGGTACAGATTAGTGGTGGGCGTATCACTTCTGTGGTATCGATATGTCGATACTCACACACATTCATTTGAGGATCGATTATGCTAGTAAAGTGTTGATATTAATTAATAAATGTGAAATAAAAGTGTCTGTGTCCTGTCTGAATCTTATAGGGTAACTTACTTCAAGGTTTTGTATCAACACTACCCCCGGCAGCGTAAAATTGAACTAGTCCATCCATGTCATGTGACCAGAAGTGTGGTGATTCCAGTTAGCTGTGTTTTGCCTGCTTATCAGTCCCAGATCGGTTCAGGAAGTACCAGAGCGGTTCCAGCTGGGTCACCCGCATGCACGAAACTACATCACAACTTGGGTTCCAACGTTTCAATTTACGGCACATTAGGGATTCCATTATCGATTTTGCTTATCGATCTGATTCCTTATCGATTCTCTTATCGATTCTCATTGGGTGAGGGAATAAAAGAGTACAAACGGGTGTGTTTGCATTAACTGTCTTTTATATTTCCATCTCTGCACAGAAAATATAACATATGTTTATGTTTATGTTTATGTTAATGCATTTGGCAAACGCTTTTTTCCAAAGCGACTTACAGGGGAAAACCAATCAAATCACTCAGTCAATCAAATTTTATTTATGTAGCGCCAGATCACAACCAAAAAGTTATCTCATGACACTTTATATATAGAGTTGGTCAAAACCAGACTCTAAGCCAATTTACAGAAATCCAACAACCCAACATATACAATATGTACAAATAATAATAACAGATGACGCATGACCTGGTTTGGGAGGGCAGGGGGCGGGGGCGGCGGCATGCAGTGAAAGCGAAACTTAAGACGCTTTACTACTACATGGAACTGGTTCGACTAGGCTTGGCTTGTCTCCTGTTGTTGTGCACTTCATTTCCTTTCCCCTACCTTCAGAAACTTGTATTTGGGTGCGACGTTTGTTGCCCGCACTGGAACCGGAAGTGGGCCCGGCATTCACTCTGCCGCTACATTCACAAGCGTCGCTAAGTAGCGAATCAAATACATGACATTCTTGTAAATGATTCACATGCTGTGGACAAATGTTTGAACATATTGGAGGGATTCCACCCTTTTGAAGACATGGAAGCTTTGACAGTGTTCCAAGTAAGTGGACCTGGTGTCGTCTTTTTAGACCGTTTCTGCCTCAACGCCATGTTGGCTACGTTCTGACCACAACAATGAAGTGTATGTGTGACGTCATCGCGCATGCGCAACTAAGGCGGAATCGATAAGCAGAATTGTTAAGCGGGAAGGCAAACGATTCCAAGGAATCGAGCTACTGGGAAGTGGTTCTCAAAAAGAACCAGTTCTCGATTCCCATCCCTACAGCACATATGATCTTCAAAAAGTGTCATGAGCGTAGAAATAATGTCATTTCATTAAGAAATTATAAATCGAGAATAGTAAACAATATATCATGAAATTATAAAACAGTGTAAAAGCTATTTTAGATGTTTTTAGACATTTTTCTATAATAGCATTGCTTTATTATTGTCATTCAGAACATGCATACTGTATGTTTATGTACTGTACACTGCAAATGAAATTTCGTTGCATCTTACTCACAATCGTACAGATGGAATAAAATAGAGTAAGAAGACAAAAATACATCTTAATAATAAATGCAATCTAAAATTACCAACATATAATAAAAAATGTCAAAAACTATCCAGATAAATTGCACCATAGAGTGAATTTGATTGTGGCTGGATGAGAAGTATAAACATATACCATTCCAACACCCTGTTGGTTCGTACACGATCCATCCCACCTGCACATGACACAAGTCAGATCACACTCCAGCAAAGACAGAGCAGATGTATGTAGACTAGTATGAAGATGTCCATGGCAGAGACTCAAGAGAACCTGAGCGACATGTCCCAACCACTCTACTGAATAAAGACGACCATACAAGGGGAACTGTTTCTAAGCCTGCCCTGGGTACGCCAGTGTTCTTGTCCACTTTTGTTATGTTCCATCTGTTGCCTTCACAGATTCCTGAGGCTAAGCTTGGATGGACATTGACATTCCAGTAAATCGTATTGATAACATGCCTCTGAAGTTTGACTTTTTGCACCATTCCAATACTTATAGCCAACTAGTCCTCATATCTTCCGCTCACATGTTAATGCTCAGTAGTGCTCATATATGGTTCTTTAATACATTTGCATTAATACATTATCATGCGTTCATTTTCAATGGGCATATATGCAGCTCAAACAGGTGGCCTGGTGCATCCCAGATGTTTCAACATTAACATTTTAATAAAACATTACATTCATTATGGCCTTTAGAAGAATGTTTTTTAGGGATGGGGGGGTAGAGCACTACAGGCCCCTGTGGTACTGCCTAAGCTTTTGTCCTAATGGCATTTTTTTTCTCCTTACATTTACTTTAATACTTTAAGTAGTTTTGAAACCAGTACTTTTACACTTGAGTAAAAAGCTTGAGTTGATACTTCAGCTTCTACAGAAGTCTGTTTAAACCCTAGTATTTATACTTCTACCTGAGGAATGAATGGGAATACTTTTGACGCCTCTGGTGTTTATTACAATGATAGAAAGTGGTCTGTGCTTACTTTGATTGCACTTTGACTGACATTCTCCTTAACTTTCCGACCAAAATATCCATTTTCTCCCGGGGTGAATAATAACTTAAGAACTAATAATTTCACAGCGCAAAAAGACAACAGTGACACAACATCAATATTACATCGATGTAATGAAACAGAGCAACAAAACAGCATGTGCAGCCAATGATTTCCTGACTACAGACATCTTTAGTGCTAAGTATCGTTGATGCAGGCAGAAGCTGGTGTTATTTACCATGGTAACAGAGATGGTCTGCAGCTGTCTGTTACTGTGGCCCTGAAAAATCATGAAGACCTGAAGCAATTTAACATTTCTGATTTTTATCATGCAATCCAAAAAACATACATGTTTGCAACCTGTGCATGATGGTCTGTCGTGAAATAGTTAATTTTAATTTGACATAGATAGATAGATAGATAGATAGATAGATAGATAGATAGATAGATAGATAGATAGATAGATAGATAGATAGATAGATAGATAGATAGATAGATAGATAGATAGATAGATAGATAGATAGATAGATAGATAGATAGATAGACAGACTTTGTTGATCCCAATCTGGGAAATTGCAGTGCAGCAACAGCATTTGACATAGTAAAAAACAGAAGTTTATACTTCTTCCTACTCCTTTTCAACCGTGCAAAATTCAGACTTGCACATACCTGAAGATAGATTCTGTTAATTTAAATGTTATTTTGTTTTTGTCTTATTTTGCTCTGTTTTTTTTATTTTTTTTCTCTGCGTGTTTGAAATAAAAAACAGAAAGAAAGAAAGAATACAAGAGCAAACACACTATACATAATAAATTAGAGGTAAGTACAAACAGAACTGGGTAAAAAAAATCTGGTTAGTTTAACAGTAAGGTGCAATAATAAACAAAAAGGACAGAGGTGAGTAAGTAACAGTAAAGTGCGTAAAAACTTAAAAAAAAAAAAAAAAAGTAAAGGGAAGAGAGAAATGGATATAAAATTGTGATCCCACCCACAGTCATACTTGACATAGTAAATGCTACAGAACTGACATTTTGTTTCATTCATAATACAATATCTTCACATAATTAAATTGTACACGACTTTAATCACACAGCTGGAATGCTCTAACACTGCAACCGACTCACAGATGTTACCGTCATTAATCACAATCAACCTGACCACAAGACTAACCCTAAAATATTACCTGTTGCTAGGAAACAGGATCGTATGGCTTTAATCACTCTTTCTCTTCACTCTTCACCTACATTCAATCGACTTGGGCTTTCAAAGAACAGCTGGCTTCATCCCCGAGCTGTACGACTGAATGACGAACTCGATATGATGCCGGGCCTTCAGATCCTTCAGACGGGGCCCTTCTGGTCATTTCAACAACATCTAGGGTTTGGGAATGAAAGTGACCCTGCTTCTGCTTCCAGAGAAAGCTCCACCAGAGGAGATCAAAGCGTGAAACACTAAACCTTGTTTTAAGTCGAGTCTCAAAAGAAGCCTGGCTGAATTTTCTGCACTAACTGTAGATGAGATCCCATTTTTCTCCCCATTTGTTTTGTTTTTTCTGCTTTATCTCATCACTATCTTGTCTCTATTTACAACCAGGATCTTTGTGACGTTTCATCTTACAATCGTCATATGAGTTTTTATTATTTTACCGCGGTGGTAATATCCCTCAATTAGTCTTCTTCAAGCAGAGTCGTGGTGGTGAACGAAACAACAGCGCGGCAGTTTTTCATGTCATTTTCAATGGCCACCCAACAGGTGATAACCATTCTACTGATATACTATCTTTTAATGAAATAGTGAGCATCCGTAATAACCTTGCTCTCAGGTTACGGCCATTCATCACCTACAACATGTACTAGTAGTGTCAGAGGAAATTTAGGTGGTAAAATAAGTGCCTGTATTAGATTTAGTGCGTGAAAATATTCTAAATGTCACACAACTGTAGTTACATAACAGCTTTAACCAGTGTTGGGAGTAGGGATGTAACGATACGAAAATTTCATATCATGGTTGTGGTGACCAAAATTATCACGGTTATCGTTATTATCGCTGTATTGTTGAAATTGTGTTGAAAAGGTTCAAAAAGTACTAATACACACACTGACATAATTTAACCAAGTTGTATAAAAAAGAACCAAAAAAAAACCCCACACAAATAAAATAATAGGCAAAATGTACTTTCTGTTGGCAGAAACATTCAAATATTAACCCTTAGGCGTCTGAGCCTATTTTGGCCGTTTTTCAGTACTTTTCATTTTGCCTTTATATACTATATAAACAAATGTTTACTATACCCATGTTTGGTATCTTTTTTTTCAGCACAACTGCATCTATATCAACTGCCTATTATTTCTTCACTTTAACCTACTATATCAACACAAAAGGACAAAAAATGCACAAAAATATATAAAATGTGATTTGAAAAATGTATATAATTTATTACATAAATAACACAAAAATGCTTAACGAACCTTTTCAAAGACTTTAAATGTGAATACTGGTTCCAAATATTATGTAATATTAATATATACCAAATCTATATGAAGACAATAGAATATCATAATTATTGATTTGAAAAGTTAAATCAATAGGAAGTGAAAGAAAAAAATCCTTCACAAGCTAGCTATTTCATGTCGAGACCTATTTTTGGTTACGTAGGGAAAAAAAATAAATCTTTTTTTTTAGATTTGTGACAAAATAATCTTAAATTCCAATGAAGCCATGCTTAAGCAGAGGGTTAAATGCTTTCTTTCAGAAATTTTCATTGGTTTAGCTCATTTGATTAATTAGTGATTTTAAAAAAAGACATGTTTTTTGAGAAAAGTGAAATTCTCTACATAACCAGCACCAGCTGATATTAACCCTTTCATGCATAGCGGTCACTACAGTGGACAGCTATTCTACAGCTGTTCTCTTGTATATTCATGGGTTTTGTTGTTTTAGTTCCATATCAACCAACACAGTGGACACTTATGCATCATCTCATAAACTGCAATTCATACCATTATTGTAACTTTGCTGTTCTTGATTGGTTCTTGAGTGGAAATCAATTGTTAATTGTTATTTTTTTGCATATTATCTCCATGAAGTGAGTAATAACTAGTATTAGAATATGTTGAAATGTGAGAAAACATCAGATAAACTGCATTAAACATGGTTTCATTTCACTGTTTTCATATCACTTTATGATATTGGGTTTTAAATACATGTTTCTTTGCTTCAAGAATAAAATTCATGGTGCAGCTGAGTGGACATTTTTGTAAATCTATGAAAAAAAACAAACAAACTCAATCTCATTGTTTTTTTCATGCTTAAGGAGGAATAAAAACACTCAAAAAAAAAAAAAAAAAAAAAAAACTCAACTAAGGTTCTCATAATTCTTGCATGAAAGGGTTAAAATGCTTAAGAAAGCAATTCACACCAATTTTTCAGACAAAATGATTTTTATAATGATAAAAAGGTGTGTAAAAGGTCATAAAACTATATTGAAAATAGAGATATATGATTGAGATTTCAAATTATAGCAGTGATAAGTTGTGTTATTATTCATTCTTAAAGAACTTTTGGAGGGACTGAATTTAGTTCATATAAAATATTCCATAATTTTCTTGAAAATCCTTTTTTGGGCAAAAATTTTAATGGATTTACAAACTTAAGATGATATACTATTGAACTGCAAAAAGTTCAAAATCATTATCTCAATTCTGTTTTTTTGATTCAAAGTCAATAGGCGTGTGACTTGACCCGTATATAAAATTAAAATTGTAATAAATTAAAATTATACTCAAATATTTGACATAAAAGCAGATCTTTACCTTGGCATTTTCTCCAGAAAAGTGCGGTAATCAAACACGGTTATCATGACAATTAGAATTTAAACGGTAATACTAACCGGTTTATTGTTATACCGGTAATCGTTACATCCCTAGTTGGGAGTACTGCATTATAAAAGTGACGCATTAACAGATTACTTTTTGCTGTAATGGAGTAGTGTAAAGCATTACTTATAAATTTTCAGTAATATTTTACTTTTGCTTTGCATTACAACACAGTTTTTTGGCCATAATTTAATTGTGCAGAAAACAAAACAAAACAGCAAGATCTTAATGAATCAGGAATGTTCTATTTCCTGGTGGTGTTCAGCCAATGGATGAAGACGACAGAAGACAGTACATTCACCAGATGGATGTATGCTCATTACTTGAAGTTTGTCGAAGATAAGGACAAGAAGAACGGAACAGTCAAATGCAACCTTTGTCCAAAACAAAAAGAACAACCGACGTTGAGAAATAGCACTAGCAATAAAAAAAAAAAAATTTAAAAAAAACCTTTGGAATGGTGTCATGTGACCACTCCACTTACTGAGAAGAGAAAGAAAACAGAGGACTAGAGTGATTAAGTGTGTGTGCGGGGTGGGGTGAAGCAAAATGAACATTAGAAATGCTTCAACTCACATAAAACTGTATTTTTTTTATTATTATTATCTTACACCAATAAAATGAATATAATTGAATCTCACTTCTGTGACCACTTCATAGAGTTGGTTTTAATAAGGTTGGACTCAGTTACGGTGTTGAATTCCATTAGATTCCAAATTATTTTTAAATTAGAAACAACAGGATACAGTAGAGGTATAGGCCTATGTTTGACAACTTTGTGTGATTCACTCAATCACTGGCTGTGTTTGACGGCATAACTCAAAGATATTTAATATTCAATTCATGCAGTACTATAATTCCCACTGTATAATAATAATAATAATAATAATAATAATAATAATAATAATAATAATAATAAGTAGAAGCACTCGGAGAGCGCAGACCTCCGCCAAGGCTGATCAGTGCCCCCCCCCGTGGGCCCCCCCACGCCAAGGAGGTTATGTTTTTGCCAGGGTTTGTTTGTCTGTCTGTCTGTTTGTCTGTCCGTTAGTGTGCAACATAACTCAAAAAGTTATGGACAGATTTTGATGAAATTTTCTGGTCTGCGCCGCCCCCCCCACCCCCGATCACCACCAAAATGTAATCATTTCTTCCTTATCCCATTTCCAACAAACCCTGAAAATTTCATCCAAATCTGTCCATAACTTTTTGAGTTATGTTGCACACTAACGATCAGTGCCCCCCCCCCCCCCCCCCCGTGGGCCCCCCACCCCCGATCACCACCAAAATTTAATCATTTCTTCCTTATCCCATTTCCAAAAAACCCTGAAAATTTCATCCAAATCTGTCCATAACTTTTTGAGTTATGTTGCACACTAACGGACAGACAAACAAACAAACAAACAAACAGACAAACAAACAAACCCTGGCAAAAACATAACCTCCTTGGCGGAGGTAATAATACATTCTATTACTTCTGTGGGTGCCCGTTTCATGATTAGACTTTAGTTTAGCTTTAACTCCATTTACCTCATAGACCACAGGTGTCAAACATGCGGCCCGGGGGCCAAATCCGACCCGCCAAAGGATCCAATCTGGCCCGCAGGATGAATTTGTGAAATACAAAAATTACACTGAAGATATGAACAATTGAGGATGTCAAAATCTTTTTAATTCAGATTCCACATACAGACCAATTAGATCTCAAGTGGGTCAGAACCAGTAAATTACTATTATATTAAACCTATAAATAATAAAAACAGCAAATTTGATCTTTGTTTTAGTGTAAAAAAGTAAAATTACATGAAAATGTTTATATTAAAAACTGTTATTTTACAAAAAATGTGAAAAACCTGAAATGTCTTAAGACAAGTAAATGCAATTTTATCAGTATTCTGCCTGTTACTGAATGTTTCGTACATTTGTAATTGTAATGTAAGTTGTAATGCACACGTGTAAATGATAAACTGATAATCTGAGGCAGAATATTGCTAAAATTGCAGTTGTTTTTCTTAAGATGCTTCCAGCTGTTCATGTTATTCAGATTTTTGTAGATGTTAACATTATCATAATTTAATTTTGTTTTTTTTTCACTGTTATTATTTTACTGGTCCAGCCCACTGGAGATCATATTGGGCTGAATGTGGAACTGAAATAAAATGAGTTTGACACCCCTGCTCTAAAACATAGAGAAAAGTTTGGAGTTGACATAATTTATATATTATTATGTTATTATTTTACCGGTTCGGCCCACCGCAGCTCAAATGTAGCTGAATCTGGCCCTTGAACTAAAATGAGTTTGACACCCCTATCATAGATTCTTGTCATAGATAACATGTGCGCAGTAGACACCCCCCCCCCCCCCCCCAATAAAAGAAAAGTAGGAGGGCCTTGGGGCACATAAATTTACCACTCTACATGTACCACCCTACCACTCTAATGTACCACCCTACATGTGGACAGATAGCTCAGTCTGTAACGCTATGATCTAGGGTTCAAACACTTCTATTATTTTCAACAGTTTACATGTTCAAATGTGGGGGGCACCAGTGGGTAAATCCACCAGTGATATTGTTAATACCTGGATATCCCACAGTCATTGTGCTACAGCATATCGCCCCCTCTACCCACTGTAAAATGATCTGAAGTACATTTTGTCGATTTAGAATGTTAAGTTCTATTTCTATAGTTATTTTGGTAAAAGTAGCTCAAAAGTAATACAGGAGTCATGTAATGCATTACAATTCTGAGACTAATATTATAAGGTAAGGAGTTACTTTTAAGTAACAGTGACAAGTAATCTTTAATGTATTCCAGTTTGGGAGTAACTTGCCCAACACTGGCTTTAACTGTAGCGATAATTGATTAAAATCCTTAAAAGGCTCCCGTTAGATGACGCCACATGATTAAGTGATAAAGGAAAAAAAAATTTCAAGGCTCATTTTTAATACAGTTACTTATCTGATGTCGAAGCGGTGCAGTTGATTACATCAGAGCAGCAGCTCCTCAGCCATATTGCATCAGGACAGACAAGCGCTTTCTGTTTAAGATGAAATAAAAGGCTCTGCAAAGTGTGCACACTTAACACACATTTTAAATATTTTCATTCCTTTTGCCGCTACCCGTCCTCAGCAATTTCCCTTAAGAGTCTGTGACACCTCTGACGTATTTAGACAGCTGCCGTGTGTTGAAAGATACAGATCAAATTTGTCTGATTCAACTAGGGAATGGAGTTTGATATACTTTCATTAGCTTTGTTGGCTTTGCAATTGGTTACACACAGGAGGGCGGATTCAAGTGGTAATAGCGAGTGTGACACACGGGTGTATTATGATTTATACTTATAATTAAGATGTTAAACGTGACAGATTAGTGATGGCAATTACCATGCTGATTTGAACATATGTAAAGAGGGTAGATTACTCTACAGATGCCATGTTTCATATGTAAGCACAGTTATTCAACGACAACCCGCCTCATTTGAAATGCATTGCTGTCTTTGGTAGAGTTATCACAGCTTTGAAATGATCGCAAATTTAATTTTAATCCTGAAAACCCTGACCCATCAAAAACGAGCTACAAAATGTAAATTTTTGGGGGAATTGAGATGTTTATAAGACCCTTTAACAACATCCAAACAAAGCATTTTGCCATATTTTTTATGATATATTTTGGTATCACCTTTGATACACTGGGCGTTTTTATAAGGCACCTTATATACATGCAGTATCAAATTTAACACACATTTTTAACGCAATTTAACTGTACTATAAAGAATCAATTATCAGTTAACTATGCATTGTTTCAGTACATGAAATACTTAGATTTACATTTTGTTAACAATATAAATGTTCTCCTTAATGTAACTTTTTGAAAATTACCAAAGATCTTCCTGCTGGATGATTTAATGATAGCAGTCATAGTGGAAAAAACAAAAAAAAGTCCTTCCACTGGCTGCAGTGGGATGATAATAAGATAATAAGAAAACCGTTATTGGGTCAACAGGTTTTTAAGGAAAGTATTGATCTTATCGATAAGATCAAGGTCTCAGAACCTGGTGTTGCAAATATGATACAAAGGGTTAAAATGATTTTTAGTTTGTTTTTTAACCCAAAAAGACCCAAACCTCCACTACTGGTCTAAAGATCATCTACTGATCTAAAATGTTTAATACCTGTCGATCCACTAATCGATACATGTAAATATTTGTTTGTCATCTTTTCATGGTCGTCAGATATGACTCATTTTGGACGTTCAGAGGCACCGCAGTTACTGTGGAAACACCATCATCTTCTACAACATCGATTCACCAGTAAAACCCATGAAGTCTGATAAATAACCGTGTATGGAGACACTTGTTTTTACACTCAGTTAATGATATATTTGCTGAAAATGTTATTTTTTTCTGTTTTGATATAATAACTGAGTTTTCATGTACATCCAAATTAAATATAGGAAATTAAATATAGGCAAATACATGATTTAAAGTGAAAAATGCAAAATACAGAGGATAATATTATATTAAATGGTGATAAATCACTGAAGAAAGGTTAAATAGAGAGAAAAAATCATTTTGGAACTGTCACAAAATAGCACTGGGTCTTTATGGGTTAATTTAACCCTTTCATGCATGTATTATGAGAGTGTTTCTTTTACTCCAGGCATTAAAAAAACAAAGCGGTTTAATTTTTTTACGAACCTATTGTAGACTTAGACTTTATTGTCATTCAGATATACAAGCATACACAGAACAAAATGTTGTTGCATTTGCTCGCTACAGTATGAAATAACAGAATAAAAATATAGAATATAGACAGTAAAAATGTAAGATGTGTATACAGTGGAATATAGGATGTGCAGAAGGCAAAAAAAGAGTGCATTTTCCATGGAGTTGCAAAAATGTCCACTCAGCTGGACACCATGCATTTAATTTTTGATGCACAGAAATGAATTTACTGATAAACTGTGTGAAAACTATGAAATAAAAACATTTTAAATGCAGCTAATCTGATGTTTGCTCACATTTTAACAGACAATAATACAAGTCATTACTCACTCCATGGAGATATCATGAAAAAAAAAGAACTTTTTGTTAAAAAAAAAAAAAAAAAAAAAAAAAGCGTGTTAATTACAGTCTAATAACAATAACAAGCAATTGATTTACACTCGAACATGTTAGCGCAGATCAGGTTTATGAAGAACAGCAAAGATACAGTAATGGTATGAATGTCAGTGTATGGGATGATGCACCAGTGTCCACTGTGTTGGCTGATATGGAACTAAAACAACAAAACCTATGAATATACAAGAGAACAGCTGAAGAAGAACTGTCCACTGGAGTGACCAGCATGTATGAAAGGGTTAAGTTCAGTCTTAGATTTAGTTTTTTCATGCATTACAAGGAAAGACTTAATTTATATAAGGTGTAATATGTAGGATCAAACAAAAAAATTACAACAAACTGATTCAACAAGACAGTCAGAGGATGACGACCCCGGCCACATTAATTCAACCATGTTGTGAAGGCACTAAAAGAAACACGTGTGTTACAAATCAATTTCTTGACCTTGGTGTGGATGTGATTTTAGTGTCAATACTATCAGTGTGAATCCCCATCAAATATATATGATTTAGAGATGAAAACATGCTCTCAGTTCTAAATCATCTTCACCATCAGCAAGAAAATGATCTTTGTGATCGATATTTTCAGGTCGCATCTGTGTGATTTTTTTTTTTTTTTCTCAGAGCAATAAATGCACTAATAAAAGAAAATGACCAAAATGTGTGAAATGTTGCACACTCCTATAATCCAGATCTGGAGTGTCTTCACAGAGGACCAAGGTATGGTAGAGTCTTGTGTAAAATGTGTCCTGTGGAGTTGCAGATTATAAGTGTCTAGGGTGTCAAACATGCGGCCCGGGGACCCAGTTCGGCCCGCCAAAGAGTCCAGTCTGGCCCTTGGGATGAATTTGTGAAATGCAAAAATTAAACTTAAGATATTAACATTCATTTTAGTTCAGGTTCAACATTCAGACCAATTCAATCTCAAGTGGGTCAGAACCAGTAAAATACTATCATAATAACATATAAATAACACTGGGTTACAAAAAAAATGTTTTTTGCAAGTTGTCTAGGTTTTTTCAACTGAATTAGGACCATTTTGCACCGCTAAATCCAAAAAGGACATCTGTTTTTCTCAATCAGGTCAGGGTTTTTTTGCTAATTTGATTTTGAAAAAATTGATCTTCTCAAAAAATATAATAATTAATACCAAAATAAGATTGGTAAACACACTTTATGAAACTTGTGACTTGATTCCTGTTAGGTACAATGGTGTATTCACCGCAGATGTAGCAGAATACGTCAGGCTTATTTTTGCAAGATCTTCTAGTCGAAGCCATTTCATTCACCTGTAATATTAAAAAAAACAATCATAAATTGGCAAAAGTAAAATCTTCAGAACTCGTTTATTGCAAGAAATATGAAAGAATTTTGTATCATATGACGTGAAAATGCCCATAAATGTAAGCAAAAATGTTGAAAAGCCAATATGTAGCATAGCTCAGAAAGTTGACCTGATTGAGCAAAATTGTGATTTTTGGATTCAGGACACCAAAATTATCCTAAATCAGCTCAAAAAACTTAAACAATAAATTTGTTGAATTTGTTGTTGAATTTACTTTTTTACTAGTGTACATGGCAATTGCTATTTTGTCTTAATCAACTTTATTTATGAATGTATTTGCTCTGATATTAGTTCCTTGTACACAAAAAATGTTTAATTTCTTCTTCTGCTCAAAACAAATAAATGAATGAATTAGTAATTATTAAGTATTACTGAGTAATATTGATCAAAGTACAATAGAATATTCACTAACTCTAATCCAGTTTTAGTAAATTAACTATGTATAAAACGCTCGTCTCAGGCCAAGTATTTTCGATTTTTCTGATTTTTTTTGTTTTCTTTAAATATCTGTTTACATTATTTTCATGTCATGTCATGAATTTAAGACAGACTTGAATTCTCAGAACAGGGACCGGTTTCTGACCGTGTACAACAAACATACAGTATGCCATAGATCTGCTCATGTTCTAAAAATGTTCTGGATTTTACTGTGGTCGGGGTAAATTTTGATCAGGTCGTATTGACAGACAGTCTGTGAATAAAATGTCAGATTGTGAAGGTGTCGTCACTTTAAAGTCATACATGTATAAAGGGTACACTCGAGTTTTGAGATTTGAGATCTTGGTTGGGTTTAGAGTCCATTTTGTTTTAACAGGTTACCCTATGAATGTATAATGCATTCCACTCTGTTGTAAATCTAATCTAATCTAATCTAATCTAATCTAATCTAATCCTTCTGTACTCTGAGTGAAGCCAGACTAACACAGAAGTCTGACAATAAAAGAAAACCTCTGTGTGTGTTGCATTCAGATGAGTAAGCAACTGAATGTAACAAAGTGTTACTTTCTTGATAAATATACTTATGTGTGAGTTAGACGTACACTGTAACAAATTACTGTAAAAAAACTGTAAATTTTGTACAGTATCATACTGTTATTTGTAAATACAGTGTAATGCTGTAAATAATGAGGTCTGTAAGGAGTAAATTTAAAACAGTAAGCTACTGTAGAATTGTACAGTATTCTCCAGTATTTTCTTCAGTTCCTCCACTGCTGTCCGCCCAGAACTGCTCTGAACAAAGTCATCTGGCATCAAGTCCCACCAGCTCATTTAGAAAAAGATTCAATCTAACGAATGTTAACTATAGACTGGCTGCATCAAAGGTTAGTGGTTCTTTTATGAAACAGAAGGAAAAAATAAATACAGAATGGACCATCCAGCAGTGGAACAGAGGCCACCTGATGCTTTCATCCTTCTAACACTGCCATCGCTCCATCCTGCTCCAGTTGGTCATTTATCAGGTAAATGGGATTTTATCAGTGGAACTGTCACCATGCTGTGGCATTTTGGGTTCATTAAACATTAAATTGCCTCCATAACACACCGGATGCAACTTGCGCGGTGTAACAGGCGGTGTAATACTGCTTCATATTTGGGGTGTTAGCCTTATGTAGCTAACATGCAGCTAATGTGAGTTGAAGTATACTAGCTAGCTGTGAAGTGGACACAGTTAAACTAAACAGTGTGTCAATTTGTGTGGTTTTCACTGCCCCAGGGTTACATTTCTAAGACATGAAATCTGTAAAGTGGAATTTACTAACTTGGACATCCATATTAACTGAGATAATTAACCACTGTTTTAATAAAAGTAAGTGACTAAGGCTAATTTTTCCCTCTTTGTTGGGCAGTTTGTATAGGATGTGTAGCATTATTGAATGTCTGTATGCTTTACAGCTCTAAACACAGTGTCATAAGTGATCTACCATTGTCCAAATGTCTTCCACTGCAGCTGATACTGAGCTCACCCTGACCCTCCAGCCAGTCCCAGACTAATACTGCTGTAAGTGTCTGTATGTGTGTGTTTATGTGTGGATGTATGTCAGTCTGTGTCTGTCTGTCATTCAGTCTGCCTGTTAGCTGTCTGTCTATATCTGTGTAATAAAATAACTGCTTTTGTCCTTCCATGACAGTGTCTACCACTGTAAGACAAGAATAGCCATAAGTGGTAGCAGTAGAACTTATGATACCAAATTTAAATAAAGTACGAAAAAAGTAACCTCAGTTCTTGTCTCCATCAGTTGCAGGTGATGAAGTCACATCTGGAAGTTGGATGATGAGCATTGAAAACCATGTTGTCTGTGAAGGCCTCCAACCAAGCTTCATCACAATGCTGCTGCTGTTGCAGTGAATTTAATAAAAGCTCAATGTTATAAGGTCATCTCTTGTTTGAGCTTTTTCTAGCAATGTTGATCATTTTGTATTTTAAAATGTAATTTGAAATGTTACAATCCTAGCTTTTTGCTGTGTTATACTGTAAATATTACATTAAATATGTTTTATGGTAATATATTGTTTCTTGGAATACGGTAGTTACTGTAGAATGCAGCAACTGTGGCTAACAGTATTTTACTGTAAAAGGAACATTATTTACAGCCCAGTACCGTAATACTTTTTACAGTAAGAAAGTGTAATTGTAGATTACAGTAGAGATACTGTAAAATAACAGTAGCATGCTGGCAACTCTAGCTGCTAGTAATTTACCGTTATTTAATGGTAAAATTTGTTACAGTGTAACCTTAAACCCAGTAAAATACAATAACTTCATGAGAAAAAAATAATTACCAGAGGAGGTAGAGCTTTTCAATTCCATTTGGTTTTTCTTGGGTTGTTTGTTGAAGTTTTTTAGTTTTGATGTTTGACAAAAGTTTTATTTTTAGTTGTGATTTTTCCATTGCTAGTTTAAGTTTTCAGTAACTATTAAAACCGTGCTCTATGCTGCAGTCTGCACATACTTTACAAATACTCTCCATCGTACTTTCTTTCATAGCTGTGCAATTGGATGAAGAGAAACATGGTCTGCTTTGGATAAACATAAACTAATGACTCACTGAGAACCAGTAAGAACCACTTTCTGTCAGCTTTACTGTACAATGTGTGTGTGTTGTCGTCTCAAGTGGCTAATGTACAGTACGGTATCAAATTCCATGGCAGACAAACAGATAAGTTCCAGTCACTCATTAGAGCTAAACAATATCGGGATGATGACTCAAAGACTAATATCACCCCCCCACACACACACACACGCTAATTTGGATGAAACTTTTAGCCGTCTGGAGGAAATGGACGACTCGGTGAATGGCATCTCCTCCCCTTCAAACAGCGGGATGTGAAATCAAGGCATGTGACGATCATAAAAATTCTATGTGAGTTCCTCTAATTTCACGGCCATGACTCTTGCATAAAGTTTGAGGTGACAGTGTATACACACTGACATCAATGTCACTTTTTTCATGCTTCATTATAATTAATCGCATATCTCTAGGGCACGATGAGAGCAGGAGAAGCAAGTTGAAGCCAGGACGGCTGTAATCTGACATTGATGTACAGCAAAAATGGAAGTCCTCGTTCACCTTCCCTTTGTTCCAGGGAAAGGGAAGTGGTGTGTGAAAGGGTGTAATTAATGAACCTACAAATAGCTCCAGTTTCATTTAATGACAATCTATGTGTTAAGAGGCAGTACCCTTTGTTACTGTGGGTGTGGGAGTGCTGGCAACACTGGCTCCCAATAGAGTTCTGACAGGTAATTCTGCATTTTGAAATGGTAATGAAGCAGAATGCATCACTGGATTGCACCTAAGGGACTAACATGTTGAGCGTCCTTCAGGGTGTTAAAATGTAATGCTCTTGATCATCAACGAGGCCACTGGCAACTGAGTATCAGTGGGTGCGAAGGTCGAGAACTGGATCTGTGTGACTTACCCCAGGGCTTCGCCAATGCAGCCAATTTCTAATTGCCGCTTTAAACAGGGCAAATGAAGCTGGCATGACAAATTGCGTCAAAACAAGTCTGTAGGCTGGCGCTCAGTTAATTTGTGAGACACAGAGATGTATTTGGTGCCAGGGAGAGCTCACGCGTAATGAATATCATTTCCCAGGTAGCAGCTTGCAGATGGTTTTCCTGCATGCTGTGCACAGTGCATTGGAAGACTGGCGTACTGGTCCATATCTCATTTAAAATAAACCTGGACACTACAACGTCTGCTGCTGCTGCATGTAATGGTCGACAGAGAAAAAGCACTACTGCAGGGGTGTCGAACTCATTTTCTTTCAGGGGCCACATTCAGCTCAATTTGATCTCCAGTGGGCCAGACCAGTAAAATAATAGCATAATAGCCTATAAATGATGACAACTCCAAATTTTTTTATATGCAAAAAATAACATTTAATTATGAAAACATTTACATTTTACAAACTATCCAAACTAAAAAAAAAAAGAAAAACTTGAAAAAACAGAAATTTCTGAAGAAAATTAAGAAGGAATAATAATAAGAATAATTTGATCAATGTTATGCCTTAACTTGTGATTTATACATGTGCATTACAGATCAGATCTACCAAGACACAAAACAGGCAGAATATTGTTAAAATTACACTTATTTTTCTGTAGACATTTCAGGTTGTTCATATTTGTTCAGGTTACTGACGTTTTATTATTAAAGGATATCAGAATGTAATGTTCTTTGCAGTAAATCAAAGTGAAAAATTGGTGTTGCCATTATTTATAGGCATGATGTCATATTATTTTTTTCACATTAAACCAAGAAGAAAATTTGGAGTCATTATTTCTAGGTTATTATGCTGTTATTTTCGAGTTTGATGCTCTTGACTGTTAATATTTTCTGCACTTTGCAAATTCATCCTGCAGGCCAGATTGGAACCTTTGGCAGGCTGGTTTTGGCCCCCGGGCCGCATGTTTGACACCTGTGCACTACTGTATTGTTTTGTCTTTTAATTACAAACCCTTTGATTTTCATGCAATATCAGATACTTCCGCTTTACAGCAATTCTACACATTCAGTACTTAATTAATTTTGCACTTCAGACAGTTTCTACAGACCCTATCTTAGTCTCTTATCAGTCCGTCCAAAAACAAAAAAGAAAAAAGTTTCTGAGTTTCTGGCACCACCTATGCCCATCTATTTTCACAATATGCTTATCTTAGTCCATGAAAGATTGTCATTGTTCTTTCACTAATCCTTCAAATCTGCAGCATGCCTCAGAAGTTAACCGCTCTCTCTTGTGCCAATACAATTCGCTTTTGTATTATCCTCAAACAGGAGCCACACGTCATTTTTCCCTCTGAAACAATGGACCCAGAATGACTCCTTGCCTGCCAAATAGATGATAAAATGCCCAGCTGTGAGTTTTAATAATACTCACAGGCAAACGCAAGTCAAAGAAGCACTGACAGATATAATGATGCACTTTGTTTTAATGAAGCTCATTGTCTTCCACACCAGGGACCTGATGCACAAATGCTACGCTTTGAGTCGACTTGTAGTAGGACTGCTCCGATCAAGGACTGGTTGTTTGAATTGTGACATGTGGTCATTCCGGAGGGCTTACTAGACTAGCCATTGCATAAAATTTGACATTAGCTAAATAATTATAATTCTATTATGGGGCGGCTGTGGCTCAGGTGGTAGAGCAGGTTGTCCAATAACTGAAGGGTTTGCGGTTCGAATTCTGCTCTGTCCTAGTCAGTCTGTTGTGTCCTTGGGCAAGACACTTCACCCTCCCTGTCTCCAGTGCCACCCACACTGGTGTATGAATGTTTGGTGGTGGTCGGAGGGGCCGTAGGCGCAAATTGGCAGCCACGCTTCTGTCAGCCTGTCCCAGGGCAACTGTGGCTACAAATGTAGTTTACCACCACCAGAGAGTGAATGTGAGAGCGAATGAATAACACCGGTCTGCAAGGAAAATGCTTCCAGAATAAAAGTAATGAAATTTTACCACATGAGAGTCACTGATAAAGAAAAATCAAGTAAAAAATGCTGGTTGGCTGAACTTTCCAAAATACAGCCTTGGGTCAAAATGTGAAATTCAAGAATTAACGAGAGAATGGGTTTGGAATATTTGTCTCAGAGCTACAAGATCTACTTCAAAACACTGTCTGCACATTAGAATACATTCACTTTACAGGTTTTATTTAGTGGAAGATTTATAAAACTATTATATAAATGTACATAAACCAATATATATGTGTAATAACACTTAATCATATACCTTGAAAACATCAGCAAACCGGCACTTTTGTCATTTATTTTCCAATTATTCTTATTAAAATACGTAACATTTAGCACATTTAATCTCTGAAGCAAATTGTTACGACCCATTGGTGGGTCGTAGTGTCATTCTGTGGGTGTGTCCACTTTTGTCTGTGTGAGTGGATAATACGTTGCAGGTGCCGAGCCAGATGCTCCCCTGTGATTGGAGCAGCGACGGGAGGCGGACCTTTAAAGACCGCGGAGCTGGGCCAGTCACTGTGTCGCTCTTCCTCCACTCCCAACCCTGCCTTCATTCCACCAGCGCTCCTGCTCACAAGTAGGGGTGGGCTGCCCTGTTTGTTTTATCTCGTTTTCTCCTGTTTTTTGGTAGGAAGGTTAGACCTTGTATTTTGGTTTCTTTTGTTTTGCAGGTCAGCCTAATTTCTCAGTGCAGTTTTGTTTGTTGTTTTGGTCAGAGCCCACCCTGAAGTTTCGGTTACCTTGTGTCTAGTTTTCAATATCCTTATGTTGCACCTTGTAAAATAAATCACCTTTTTTGTTAAACTTGCAAAACCTGTGTCCAGGGTTTTTTTCTCTATGGCTTGGGAGTGAGGAAAAGTGATCACAAACTTCATGTTGCACCCTAGGGTCCCCTAGCCGGGGCGTAACAAAATCATTTCTAAAAAATTGTAGACCAGTGTAATGGGTTAATAATGTAAAGCGCTTTGGGTGTCTGGAAAAGCGCTATATAAATCCAATCCATTATTATTATTATTATTATTATTATTATTATTATTATTATTATTATTATTATTATTATTAATTATAGAGGTTTTGGTGGAATAGGGTTGTTAAAGGTTCATGATGGAACATTAGGCTGTGCTTGTGTACTCGTCTGTTCTTTTTCGTACTGGGAGCCAGTTATCAGTTGATGTTAGCTAACCCCATTACTATGCTAATGTCTGGCTCCATTGCTTCCATCCATGTAAACAACCAAGTTCTTCATTATGTCTTCCCAAATCTTCTAGAGCTGCAACAGATGGCGGCACTCGCTGTGGTTAGCTTAGAAATCCTGTCAGGCTTCAACACAATAGAGATTCCAGCACAAACTTCAAGTATGCAAGCATGTGCAAATCTTCCATATTTAACCTTTAACTCTGTGCTACATCACAGAGAAATACAAAACTGTAATAATAAGCCTTTAATACATACGCATTTTAGAAAGGCAAACACAAAGGGAGTTATGTGGCAGAAGCAGTAATGATACTGAATGCAACAGCCAACAGGGAGACCGCCTAACATTTCAGCTTTTTTCATTACATGTATGTTTACAGGTTTTTGGTTTTGTTTGTTTGTTTTCTTATAATCTGTTTCATTTGTAAAGACTAAGAAGGATTACTTTGTTTTGTTGCATATTCGAAATAAACTAAACTAATAAACTAAATTACATCCAGAGGTGGGAAGTAGCGAAGTATTAAGTACTTCGTCATTTCATCATTTTCAACCTTTATGATTTTGCCTGGTTAAATGAGTATTGTTTCATTCATGGCAAAAAATGCAGATTTACTTTTAACTTTTGTACTTTATTACAATTGAGAAGTTGTACTTTTCACTTTTACTTAAAGTAAATTAGTTGAATCACTACTTCTACTTTTACGAGAGTATTTAGCTGTACTTCTACTTAAGTACAGAATATGAGTACTTTTGCCACCTCTGATTACATCCCTATTAATCATAACATCACAAACTGGAAACATCTACAGTAACAAATGCACAATAAGTCATACATGCAGTATTGAGATAACTTCATTCCCCCAGTTTCCATGAATATCTGCATAAGACTAAGAGTGTTCCTTTATGTCAGGGGTCTCAAACATGCAGCCCGGGGGCCAAATGCAGCCCACCAAAGGTTCCAATCCGGCCCGTGGGATGTTTTTGCAAAGTACAAAAATTCCAGTCTTGAAAAAAAAAAATTAGCTTGAATTAAGGAAAAAATGTTGAATTAAGCAAAAAAAAAAATCTTCAATTAAGTAAAAAATCTTGAATTAAGACAAAAAACATCTTGAATTAAGCAAAAAAAAAAAAAAATCTTGAATTAACAACTTCAAATTTTTGTCTTTCTTTTAGTGCAAAAAATAACATTAAGCTATGAAAATATTTACATTTACAAACTATCGTGTAACAATAAAATGCGAATAACCTGAAAAAATATGAACAACCTGAAATGTCTAAAGTAAATTAAGCACAATTTTAACAATTTTTTTGCCTGTTATTAAGTGTTTAGTGTCTTTGTAGATCCGATCCATAATGCACATGTAGAGAAATGATAAGTTGGGGCATAACATTGTTCAAATTACACTTATTTTTCTTAAGAAATTTCAATTTTTTCAGGTTATTCATGTCTTTTCTGTTTGGATAGTTTATAAAAGTAAGTATTTTCATACTTTAATGTTTCTTTTTCTTTACACCAAAACAAAGACAAAAATTTGGAGTTGTCATTATTTTTATGTTATTATGCTATTTTTTTACTGGTCCGGCCCACTTGAGATAAAAATCGAGCTGAATGTGGCCCCTGAAGGAAAATGAGTTTGAGACCCCTGCTTTATGTGAACTAGATCACATTAAAGTGACCCATCCTAAGTGGCTAACACAAAGTTACTTACATGTATCAGATGATAAACCATGGCTGCTCTGACAAATAATAAACAAGTGTTGGCCTGTTAAGTTTGCATTTCTCACACTTTGGGCTGAGTGATTGTCACCCCTACCTGTGAAGTTTGAGATGTTTTGTTGTTCTTGTTTTTTAGATGTGACCATGCATCTCTATTGACCTTATTCCTGCATCCACGGATACTTTGGGTAAATTATGGGCGCAAGGTCTGACACTAAACTGGAGCCAAAGAGACATAAAACATGTGGGAACACCATCAGTCACACCTCTAACGCGATAATGTGATCATAACTATGCCTTCTACTACCAAAGGACGAGAGTTTGAACAGAAAAAGTAGCATCTGATAACAAACACTAGTGTATTTACCTACATTAACGTCTCCTATCAATGTTCAATAACACCCAGTTTTCACTGTGTTTCAGTTCAGTGTTATTTTCAGTACATTTTATGGTGATGAGACAGGAACATCCGAGGTCCCTCTTCCATGTTGAATAAAAATGTGTGGGAAAATACTTATGGTGATTGACCTCTGTACTACTGATGCTTAATTAATGTCACTAATGATCATTAATTACTGATGATCATCTGTGTGTGGAGGCTGGAATAGAAGTGCATGATAATAATAATGATGAAATTACAAAAGTTAGTCCTAAACCTGGATGCTTAAACCGACTGAACCGTGGTTATCAAGACAAACTGAAGAGATTGTTTCTTTGAGAAGATGTGAAGACATGGACTTGTGATGACTCTGCTGATGCTTTCAGTCTGTGTTCAAGTCTGTGATACTGTTTCCACCTCATACTGTCACATAGTCAGAGGAAACCTGCTCCACTACAGTAAGCTGTTTTAGTCCTATTTTAGTCTGGTTAAACACAACCACACACCTACACTATTTTGCCAAAAGTATTTGCTCACCTGCTTTGACTCACATATGAATTTCAGTGCCATCCTATTCCTAGTCTATGGGGTTCAATATGACGTGGGTCCACCCTTTGCAGCTATAACAGCTTCAACTCTTCTGGGAAGGCTGTCCACAAGGTTTAGGAGTGTGTTCATGGGAATTTTGGACCATTCTTCCAGAAGTGCATTTGTGAGGTCACACACTGATGTTGGACAGAAGGCCTGGCTCTCAGTCTCTGCTCTAATTCATCCCAAAGGTGTTCTATGGGGTTGAGGTCAGGACTCTGTGCAGGCCAGTCCAGTTCATCCACACCAGACTCTGTCATCCATGTCTTCATGGACCTTGCTTTGTGCACTGGTGCACAGTCATGTTGGAAGAGGAAGGGGCCAGCTCCAAACTGTTCCCACAAAGTTGGGAGCATGGAATTGTCCAAAATGTCTTGGTCTGCTGAAGCATTCCCAGTTCCTTTCACTGGAACTAAGGGGCCAAGTCCAGCTCCTGAAAAACAACCCCACACCATAATCCCCCCTCCACCAAACTTTACACTTGGCACAATGCGGTCCGACAAGTATCGTTCTCCTGGCGACCGCCAAACCCAGACCTGTCCATCAGATTGCCAGATGGAGAAGCGCGATTGGTCACTCAAGAGAAGGTGCCTCCACTGCTCTAGAGTCCAGTGGCGGCGTGCTTTACACCACTGCATCTGGTGCTTTGCATTGCACTTGATGATGTATGGCTTGGATGCAGCTGCTCGGCCAAAGAAACCCATTCCATGAAGCTCTCTGCGCACTGTTCTGGAGCTAATCTGAAGGCCACATGAAGTTTGGAGGTCTGTAGCGATTAACTCTGCAGAAAGTTGGTGACCTCTTCGCACTGTCTGTAATAGCACCTGCAAAAACAAGGTGGGTAAAAAGATGTGTTTGTTGGTCCCTGACTCACTCCCCATTATGTTGAGAATGTAGTACGTCAGGAAAAGCTTGACTGAAAGTCTTAGAATTTGGCTAAAACACTTGGATTCAAGAATGAAGAGGCAAGGTTTTGGTCGAGGTCAGTGTGATCTCGTGTTTTCATTATTATGAAGGTAATGTCAGAGGAGCATTGACTTACTGTGCCCCTACTCCTCAGGGTGCACCCTCAGGTCTTCAGGCCAGAGCCTCCTGAAGGGTCCAAAGACTCATATTAAAACCCGGGGAGACCTATCGTTTCAGGCTGTAGCCCCCAGACTCTGGAATGACCTGCCCCTGTCCCTCCATGTGGTCGACTCTGTGGACTCTTTTAAAAAGCAGCTCAAGACATTGTTTTTTCGGAAAGTTTTTGGTTTATGGATTTATCCTTTTTATCTATTTTATAAAATTATTCTTATGTTGTTTTGTTTGCACCCATTTTATGTACAGCACTTTGTGATTTTTATCTGTGAAAAGTGCTTTATAAATAAACTTTACTAACTGACTTACTTAACATCTGGGGGTTGTTTCTTCACAATTAACAAAAGTCTTCAAGTTGAGTCAGAGATGAACTGATTAGATTGTTTTTTTCTGTGTTTTTGGCAATAACTTTATTAAATTTTGGCATTCATATTAAACATTCAGTATTCACTTGTACATTTGTTTTGAAAGAAAATACATAGTCTGCACTCCCAACCACCCCCACCCCCACCCCTTCACATGAACAGAATCTCAATCCCCTCTCTAGTGTAAAAGGAAATAAATGGACTAATAAATGTTACCCAGGATAAGTGAAAATATTATGGAAATTCAAATACAAATATATATGATACCTTTATATATATATATATATATATATATATATATATATATATATATATATATATATATATATATTTTTTTTTTTTTTTTTTTTTTTTTTAATTTATTTATTTATTTTTTTTATTACACATTTCATTAAAAAAAAACAGTCAGATGTTGCTTACATTCAAACACCAGAGAGCAAAAATGACAATACCATAATACAATATGATGATGCCTACAGTAGTTTGCCCTATGTTTCCTATAAGTTTTGTCCATTATCTGTTTTTTAAATAAACTGTACAAAGGGTTTTCCAATACCTTCATATACTTCTACTTTATTTTTAAGAATATATGCTATTTTCTCCAGGGCATTGTGCATTAAATCAAGTGTCTGTTGTAGGTGGATGTGACTTTTTCCAACCTAGGGTATCATCGTTTTGCCCTTTGCGTTGTTGGAGTTTCAATTTAAAGTTTTTTTTGATACAGATGTAGTTGAATTAGCTTTGCGGCAAACGAGATGTTTATATTTATAATATATTATGTCACAAACAGACAAAAATGAAGAAAAAGTATTATTTTTGTTTTAGCAAAAATATATCAATAACTGAATGTAAAAACAAGTGTGTCCATCCACTGTTATTGATCCAACTCCATGGGTTTATTAGTTTTTCTTGAATTTTGTTCAGTTTGTGTTTTATTTTGTTCATGTTACTTATTACTTTGTTGATTCATTATTAATTCTTGTTGATTTTATTCATTAATTTAGCTGTTTTTGTTTATTTTGTTGCTTACTTTATTCTTTTACTTTATTTTTACCTCCGCCAAGGAGGTTATGTTTTTGCTGGCATTGGTTTGTCTGTTTGTCTGTCTGTCCGTGTGCAAGATAACTCAAAAAGTTACGGACGGATTTGGATGAAAATTTTAGGAAATGTTGATACAGGGGGACACTGATCTGCCTTGGTGGAGGTCTGCGCTCTCCGAGTGCTTTTCTAGTATGTAAATGTTTTGCTTATTTTTTTTCCACATTATTACTTTGTTGTTAAAATAACATCTGCACATCCCAAACTCAATTGTGAAATCGTCTAATCTGAAATATAAACAAGGAAAATGCCATTTCAACTCCAACACAAACTCCACAGATAAATGTAACATACTGAACCTTTACAACGGTAAAGAAAGGCGCGCAAATTCCCCACTCCTGGGAGGTAGAGACGAAAAATAACAATACAGGACTCTTTCGAGGCCCTGTAATTGGAATGAGTACACTTTTTATCAGAGTGGCTACCTCTTTCCAAAATGATTTAATTATGAACTGTGTGGAGTTTGTATGTTCTCCTCATGTTTGCACTGGTTCTCTCCAGGTACTCTAGCTTCCTCCCACCATCCAAAGTCATGCACTGATCGGTTAAAGCTATACCTACCGATGTGGCATTTCTCACAGCACTTAGTAAAAGTTTGAACATGAACAACCCGCCTCCCTCCAAAGCCCCGCCCCATTCCCTCTGCCTGAGCTCTGAGGCTCCTCCTCCTCTCATCTGATGCGCGATGGAAACGGAGGAGGAAGCAGAGGTGGAGGTTTGGTCCGTTTGGCGTGTCCGCGGACCCCTCCCTCAGTAATCAGATGCATCATCCACCTGCCGCGGGCCCGTGGCTCCTGTTCCATCAGTAGACCTGGTCTGTGCAGTACTGGGTCAGTGTCTTCACTGCAGTGCCCAGGAGATGGGCGCGCGCACTGTGAATGTGTACATTTGAAGTTTCATAGTCCATACAATTATCATCCTACATCATCTTACATGTGTGACATCATGTACATGTACCTGTATGAGTCCCACCGTCATAAAAGCTGAGCTTTATGCAGACCTGTTCAGTCCAGTACAGCTGACTTCCGGACTTTTATCTCCATCCTTCATTCATCAGACTCCCGTTTGTTCTCCTCAGTTGTCGTTTCTGTTCATAAATCTGTTTTTTCCCTTCCACATGCGCATGTCAGTTCTATCCAAACACATCCTAGACAGTAGACTGTGGTCAGTGACAGGAGAAGCAGCGCCAGTGAAGCGTCAGATTCAGAGGTACACATCGGATGTGAGGCAGCGATAATGGATCGGATGCTGGACGGCCGTAATGGATGATTGACAGGAGGCTCAGTCAGGTTCGGCCAATTATTTCATTCGGACCGACTAAAATGATTGGTCAGACTTTTATTAGAAATATATGAGAATTAAACATTTTTGAGTTTCAATATCTGGCGGATTTCTTTTACATTTTAGTTTAACACACACTTATTAGGAGCATTTTAAGATGACAAAAGAAAAGTGTAAAAATGCCACATCATACGGTATACCTTTAATGTTAATCTAAATTACCCATAGTTGTGAATGTGAGAGTGACTGGTTGTTTGTCTCTACATGTCAGCCCTGCAGTGAACTGGCGACATGTCCAGGGTGTACCTCGCCTTCGCCTATAGTAGGTGGGATAGGCTCCAGCACCCCCGCGACCCTCTCAGGGACAAAACGGCTCAAAAGATGAATGAATGAATGAGTAGATTTAGTGGGTTAAAGGTCAAGGTCTCAACACAACTTAAGGAGAATGGAAGTGGCTGTAATTAAACAGGTTCTTGTTCAAATATGAGTAAATACAGCGCTAAAATAGTCAATTTATTCCGTTCACACTGTCTAAGTATGAGTTTGATGTGTCAATTTCTCTATCACACATGCACTAGAAAACAATGCAGGGTAAAACACACCATGGAGCTAAGTGACAATGTCACACTGTTTATAATTTTTCATCTTTTACACCAGATGATATTTAGACACAGATAGAATGTGTGGCTGATGATGTGCATCATAATGTTGTATTTCCTTCCATGGCAACTTGACAGGAAGCTGAATAATACCCATGAATACTGGACTACTGGTCATTTGAGCCAGAATGAATGCTGATTGTACCCAATTGTAGTCTTTCACAGTGAAGACAAAAGCAGATCTTTTGGCCTGTGTGAGAGACTTTTTCTGGGTGGAGTCTACTCACAGCATTTCTCATGGAACATATTAGTCTTACTTTCTTTATATACTTTGTCCTTATTCCGTAGAAAATAGGTGAAAACAGCAAATGTGTGAGATCTTTGTTGATGACAGCTACCATGCATGCTATTCTTGATCCCTGACCATACCCTGTCATCCAAAACCTCCAAAGTCAATTGAGATGAATCCAGAAGAATGTAATGCATGTCTCGGGCGGGGCTGGATACTGGCAGTCGCCTGTTAACCTTCATGGTCACAGGAATGCAGTCATTACAGACAGGGGTACTGGCAGTCTTAATACAAAATCATGGCAAGCTGTGACATTCCTGCGCAAGTGGAGGTGCTTTTCAGTATGGCCCCTAATCTCCAAGGTCTATTTTGGACAACACATTGGTCCCTGAGGCCCCCTTTCCTCATGTCTCTCTATCTCCATCTGACCAACTGTGCACTGTCACATAATACACTGTCTGCCTTTAATTACTGTCTGGAAGTATCAGGGTTAAGGATCACACATTCCATCTGGAGCCTAGATGTACATGTGTGTGTTGTATGTTTACGTGAGTCTGAAATCCGTGTGCAGCATGTCCTCTGTATGATGGCAGGAGTATAGTGGGAAGTGCTGAATTCCACAGCACTTTCCCCTGTCTCCCAACACGTATCTCACACTCTTGACCCGACACCGCCTCGGCTCCACAGACCAGTTTTAGGAGTGCAAACTGTTTGCGAGGAGCCACGGGGGGAAGAAGCACTGAGAGTGTTTCGGAGCTGTGATTACAAGTGTCTAAATTAAGTGCGGGACAAAATTCTGAAATCATATCGGGCCCAATTTAATCCACTGTGATATCCAACCCAACCCCAAAAAGGTATGCTGCCCTTGAGGTTAAAGCCCTGCTATCCCACAGGCTCAACTTATATACTTTCCCTTAAAGAGAAAAGATTAGCCCACTACACTAAAGAGCAGACTGCTCACAGCAAGTACGGCTAATTTGAGCTCTTATCTGAAAGTGAAAAAATTATTTTCACCTTTTAGGAGAGAAAAACCTCAAGCTATAAAGCATCTCCACAAGTGTGTCACACAGTCTACTATCTAATCTGCAAGGCCAGTATGAGGGGGGAAACAAAGAAGCTGTCTCAAGATATGAATAAACTGAAACCACACCCTGTAATTTGATGACAAATATTGCACAGATCAGCTGGTGGCCTTCCATGTTTTACTGTCACCAGCATGCCATCAGCCGAGCCAGGCTATAAATTAAAGAAAATAAACTTAGGTGTTAGGTTATAGTAATTGAGTTTGCTGGCTGTTGTTATATTTTCCTATCTGGTGAGTTGTTATGCGTAATCATAAAATTCAATGACTAAACATAATGGTGTTTTCATGATGGGAAGACAGGCGAGCAGAGGGGTGGATTTAAATGCGCTTTAGCTGAGATTTAGCGGCTCTGCCTTCGGCGCTGTGACCAGCATCATTTTTTATCAGGTTTTTATTAAATGCACGGAGTCGCCAGTGCAATTCCACACAGGCAGAAATAACATATTGTTGAATGCTGATTCACTGCTCCCTGAAAACATAATCTAGCGACTGGGCAGAAATAGGCTGTTTATCATGGGATCTGTGGACTAACTGTCACACACCATTAAGCAGATCCCTGAGATACTGATTACTAAAGGGGACAAAAACATAAAATGCAAATGTCTGCAATGACCGAGGTGCAAGGCTGCGATGCACAGTCCACTCAATCAGGGAAACAATGATGTAATGCTTCATCATGGAAAAAAAAGAAAAAAAAAAGAAAAGAATTTTAGTCTTCACACTTACGGTGTGGAGTTGGACATTTTCATTACAAGGAGGTGCATAACAGGGATATCAATCCCATTCATTGGATATTCAATACAATATGCATATATAAAGCTACTGAATAATAAATGATGCACTTAAAGTGAGAGCATGAGGACATCTATTGATTAAGCCTCTTACATCTGTCATATAAGCCATAGATTATCACATGATCTGCGCAGATTGCCTTACTCTCAGAGCTCCTTTGGCGACGCAACAGAGCACAGGGGCCGGCATTTTTCTGGAAAAATGTGGTGATCTATTGATAACTGAGCTCATTCCCTTGACCTTGGCCACGTATAGGACAATATACAGCTGGTAACGAAACACAATTTACAGAAGCAACAAACAAACAGAGTCTGCAGCTACAACCAGCAGCACATTGAGGAGCACAGGTCCATTGGATTCAAAGTAATCATAGTGTACCTCTACTGTTGTTATCCAGTGGAGCCACTTCTAAAAACAATAAACTATTATGACTCTATTATTATTATTATTATTATTATTATTATTATTATTATTATTATTATTATTATTATCCCTTTCATGCATGAATTATGAGAACCTTAATCAAGATTTTTTTTTCCTGGGTGTTTTTATTCCTCTTTATGTATGAAAAGAAAAAAACAATGGGATTGAATTTTTTTTTAAACCAACCTGTTTTTCATGGAGTTACAAAAATGTCCCCTCAGCTACACCATGAATTTTATTCTTGAAGCAAAGAAACATGTATTTAAAACCCAATATCATAAAGTGATATGAAAACAGTGAAATGAAATGTTTAATGCAACTAATCTGATATTCTCTCACATTTTAACATATTCTAATACTAGTTATTACTCATTTCATGGAGATAATATGCAAAAAATAAATATTAACAATTGATTTCCACTCAAGAACAGCAAAGTTACAATAATGGTATGAATTGCAGTTTATGAGATGATGCATAAGTGTCCACTGTGTTGGTTTATATGGAACTAAAACAACAAAACCCATGAATATACAAGAGTAAAGCTGTAGAGTAACTGTCCACTGTAGTGACCACTATGCATGAAAGGGTTATTATAACCTTTATTTAACAAGCAAAAGAGCTCATTGAGATTAAAAATCTCTTTTTCAAGAGTGTCCTGGCCAAGACAGCAGCAGCAGAAGTTACACAAAATGGAAATCACAGCCATACATCCACACTAATATACATAAACACAATGGAAGTCAGTACTAAAAACAAACTTAAAACTGATAAGAACATGGGTATAAAACATCACCATTATTTTCAAAGGTACTAAAAGTATAACAACAATGTTCCTTAAAAGCATCTCAAAGCCAAACCCAATTCAGTCAATTAGAAAAACATCTACACCCACATTTGTCCTTTTCCCATTGTTTTAAAATGACTTTGAATGGTCCATTATAAGTCTTTTCAACTATAAATCACAAGAGCAAATTTCTGCTAAATTGAACATGACCACATCACCTCATAATATCATCTTGAATAAATTGCAGCCCAATCAAAGCACTGTTTTACACAACTTATTGAAAACACTCTTGTGGGCATTTGCCTTGTGGGCATATGTCTGCGCACCCTTTAAAACATATTGTCGGCTTCCTGATAAAACCTGCTAAGTGACATTTTTGGTTGGGAATAAAAACCTGCTATCTCCCCTAGTATAGCTTCATGATTTCAGTCTCCTGTGAAAGTTGTTTACATTCCATCATAAGTACCAACATTAAAGGAACAGAATTTTTTTTTGTCATATTTCACCGTTTCCTGTTATATAAACAGTTTTTTCTTTCTCCTGTAAAATTTGCCAAAAGTCACACAGCAGGTTTTATCTGGAAACCGACGATATATGTTTTCAACAACTATGTGAGACCATATATTTTCACATTTAGGTGGCAGTAACAGGCTACTCTGTTTTATTTCTTGTCATTACCAAAACAGCACATGCATTTTATATACACAGTTCATGGTAAATAAATGTGGTGCTAACATTTAGTACCACATGAACACTCAGCATCATTAAAAACATGTTTCATATTGAATATTTTGTGAAATGCTTCAGATGCAAAGAAATGTGATGTCCTGAAAGAACTTCCTGTGGCTCACTGGGTGGTTTAAAGCCCATGTGTAAAACTCAAGGACCATGGGCCACATCCGGCCCTTTGCAAATTTTGATTCTGCCAACATCTTATGTTGGCCCAATGAGTGGAAGCTGTAGTCTTCACAGTTGTTCAAGAAGATCAACAAATCCTCACAAAGATGGCTCCATTCTGAAAGCGACTGCAGCTCAGGACTTTAAGCCAAGAACAAATGAATTTGCTTCAAAGAAAATATGAAAATAGGCCAACGTATGTGGCTAAAAAGCATGTCAACCAAGGTAGGTCTGTGACATAGACTGTGTGAGAGCTTCGCTAAACTACAATTTGTAGAACTTATTGTGCAGCTGATTGCATGTATTTACAGTGTGTGTTGCATAATCAAAAAGATATTACAGCTAAAATTTGCTTAGAGGTCTTATTTCTGTCTTTGTGCATAAGAAATCAATATAAGTGAATCCCCAAAGGAACTTTGTGTTGGTAAATTTAAGTTGTGCAAATTTACAGGATTTCAGTTCTGTTGCAACATATTGATGGTCATATGAACTATGTTTTCAGCTCAAAAATGTCCAATTTCATCACAATTAATGCTATATTTTTTTGTCACAAATGGCCAAGTTCTTTTAGATTCCCCAATTTTTCTTACAAGATTCTATCCTACATATCACATGTTTTATTTTTACAGGTTGCAATATGGAGTATGGTGCTGATCCATCCTGCTTAATACATACATTAAGAATGTCACAAATCACTTTTAAATCAACAGTTTTGTAATGATAATCATTTTTATAAAGAAATAACAATTCTATATTGTTATTTACTCTTTAGTATGATGATAAACTATACAATAAATAATTCTGATCCTAGTTTTTGCACAGGGATCATTTGTGGAAACGGTGACATGGCTGCCGAGCATCAGTATGATGGGATCCGTAACAACCATGTCACATCCGTCCACTGCCACATTTTGTGTTTTTGTCTCAGCTCTTATTGTTTTAGATCCACAATACTGACATTTATGAATAAGAGGAGAATTAGCAATAGTAAGTCTATAAGTTTATCCCTAATAAAGTACTGGTACTGACCAGATCATCATGGGTAATGTCACGTCCATCCACCAGCAAAAGTTTTCACATACACGTGCTATTCCAAATCCAATATTACTGAAAATATAGCTTCCACTGTCAAATAATATCAGTAGTCTGAGCACAAATGTATTAGCATTATTTCAACACAGTTCTATGCATTTCTTACAACTTTTTTTTTTTTTTTTGACAAAAATGGCCACTCATTTGACCCCCTAAGTAAATTTTAGCCGATTAGTATTTTTTAGGAAATGTCTCACATAACTATTGTGTTGTATTTTCAAAACAAGTTATATAGTGTAGTGGCCAAGAACAAAATCAAGAATCCAAAATTAATTATTTTTACATCAGCATCTATTTTGATTCACGAAAAGCCTGAGCAAAAAGTAGCAGTCACACTCAGGTCGGAAACACATGGTTTTGAGTTGACTGTGACTATAGCCTAGTTGAAGTAGGAAGCTTAGACTAGCCCCCAAGCTAATGTAACAGAGAAGGAATGCTAATAATTTACCAAGCATTAGATGAGTGTCATCTAATGGTTAGCATTATGTCAGACGATGTTACTCTGGGCTGCTGGAGAAAGGTTTAATGCTTTACTATGAACAGGATTTCTGCCACATGAGATTCATTTTCATCTGCAATTGTGATGAAAACAACAGCTCCTGTGATCATGTGTGTTACATCATCAAACACTACTTCATCACAACACAGCGCAACCTGTGTCAGTGTTTACATAAAGAAGTCCGGGTGACACCTTGAGTAGTCCATGTTGTTCTCCAACAGACAAGCTCTGGATGATAACAAAACAATTTCCTGTGAAGTTCCATCTAACAGATATGGTAGACTGCAAAGCTGCCACTTCCTCTTATCCAACCAAGGCTTAGGTACCTTCTCTCCTACCGGGTTGCCTTATCCCCCTCTAGCATCTGTTTTTGAAGCCAGGCAGCTTAAGAGCAGATTAATGGAAAGTCCTGGAGTTCTTGCCGTGAGGGCACAAAACAGAAGTCTTGGCCTGAAATTTGGCATCAGAGGCTGCATGGACCGGGTTGCCATTATCAGCAACATATCTATTAGACTGCTGAAACAGCAAGTTTGCTAACATAGCAGCTTTGACTTATCTCAGCATTGTACTTTTTAGTTCTTTGAGCAGCTGAATAAAGCACCACTGGGTATTCACTGCATGAAAACTCCAGGTCCTTCAAGGATATTTTCTGCCTTCTTTTGTGTCATACAGAATATTGACGTTTGCAATACAGTTGAAATTTGACTTATGCTTTCATCGTATTCAAGAAATGTCAACTCATGTCAATACCTCTGTCATAGATGGTTATGTAATATTTGTAAGCAGCCATACTCATTTTGATTCTATGTAAAATGGTGAACTCACTCTCTCTCTCTCTATCTATCTATCTATCTAGCTATCTAGCTATATCTATATCTATATATATCTATATATATATGTGTGTGTGTGTGTGACCCAGTGATGCATTTTTGTCCTCTGGAGTGGACAAGTTTCACAGATTTACTTAAAAAACAAAAAACAAACAAACAGAACCCCCCACCTTACTTTAAACGGAACTAAAAAAAATTACACGGCAAAGGACATTCATTAAAAAAAGGGAAAAAAAAGTATCTGTAAAAAAAAAAAAAAAAAAACTTGTTGCATCATGCTGTTTCCAATCACAGGAATTATTTAACATAAAAAAAAAGCCTAAACTATAATTTACTGGGTCTCAGGAGGATATGTATATATACACACACCTACACCTACACACACACACACACACGCACACACACACACACACACACACAAAACTTGAAAACGATAATGACTCAGTATCAAATAATGTAACTCAACATAACACAGTATCATAATATTATCATAATATCTAATAGTATCTCAAATAGTAAGTTAAAATATAATTGTAATGACTTAACATTTAAAAATTAGGTGTTAATAGCTCAAAAACTGTGACACTTTGACAAAATACTTATTTTTTATAAAGTGGTAGACAGTTTCCATAAACACATGGTTTTTTTCAACAGTTAAATTTGACAAATATGGTTGAAATTGTATTCATAAGGAAATAAATTGTAAATTCATTTAAGAAATAAAACATTTCTTTTTTAAACCCTAAAAAAACTCACATCTGATGATGATTCCTTGTTCTGAACAGACAGTGTTAAGTAAAACATTCGGTTTTGGGCCTGGGGTATTTTCTGTCCTGTTTTGTTTCCTTGGTGTTAGATACAATCATAAGGTACTGGTCTTGTACTTCCATTGTATTCTAGAAATGTTGAAACACCTTGTGCTGTAGATGGTTGTGATGGTTGAGTAGTATAAGCCTATGGCATTTATTACCCAATCAATACTCACCTTAATCTAATTCAGTGGTAAGTAGTGAACTCTTTCACTTTATCCCCTCCCCCTTTAATGGAGCTGGGCTCTTTAAGAGGGGCTCTCATTCTCTCTTTCTCTTGCCAGGCTTTTCATCCTACAGACAGATACAATGTTCCTGAAGCCCTGCAGTGACTGTTCTCACGCTTTCTCCTTCACAGGTCTCAAAAAAAGGGGTGGGGGGGTCTTTTCCTGGGCTCTTTCTCTTTCTTCCCCCAAGGAGAAGAGGGGTGGTGAGGGGTTGGCGTTGAGGGGGCGGCAGGATTCTAGCCACCGTCCCTCCCTCAAGTGTAACTCCGACCCTGCAGGCTTGTATCTGCTCCATAATCTACCCAAAATGGGACTGAATGAAACAGTCGCTCTAACATGGAGAACGTGCCCGGACTATGAGCCCTGATGTTTAATCACTGATTAAATACGCAGTGCATTACATTCCCCATCCTGCGACAGCTCCCTCATCATTCTCCGCTATTTTCAGGAAATATAGACTGCAGCCAAGTCCCCCCTGAGGTCACGTCTAACTATGTGTTTTTTCACCAGCTGATTTATTTGCTTCCTTTTGGCTTTTTTTCTCTTTCATTTGTAATTCTTCCTCTCTGTATTGCACCAGTAATCATCAGGCCATCTCTGGGCCACATGCTGCGCGACTACAAATTCAGACTTGTAATTCCTATGCAAATCTTGCATTAGACGTATAAAGCTATTAGGCTTAATGCACTAGGAACATTCAAACATCAAACACTGATATCTCGTATCTCCTAATCTTGTTGACTGGTTCACTTGTTAACAATTGTGAGTAAAGCAGATGAGCAGATATTAGCCAGTAAGATCAGACTTTATGTTTTCCATTTCTAGGGATGGTGGTGGCAACCCTATCAGTTCATGTTTGCAGGCTGATATTTCCCACTGTGTATCTGTCAGTAAATGTGTTCACAGCAGGATACTCGAGAGTAATATAAGCTAGGCTGAACACTATCCACAGCCTATTTTTGCTTTCAGTTTCTCTCTACGTCTACATATGTGGCAATTCGTATTCAAGGCAGATGCATGCCAAAGCCTGATTTTCACTGATTTTGTTCCCAACTGCAGCTCTCAGTGGATGCTGATTGCAGTTAAAATGACCATTACATGCTATTGTTTAGAAAAAAAAAAACAAAAAAACACCAACCTTACTATTCACTAGAAAAAATAAAAATAAAAAAAATAATATTACAGCACATGTCCCATTTACACTTTTAAGCAATCATGCTCAGACTGTGGTAACAGATTGCCCTTGTGGTCTGTGTGTGTCTGTGAAGTGAGATTTATGGCCTAGTGAAGCTGTTGAATGAACAAATCAATAGATTTGTGTCTGATATAGTGTGTTGCATTCAGAAACACCTCCATGCACCATTGTTCTGTGTCCACCTCTAAGACACACAATTCCTCATTGTCATTTTGTGAGACATGACATTCACAGCACACCTCCCACAATAGACCTTTGTGTCTTTCAGAAATGTCTGAAAATACTCTCAGACAGCCAATTTGATATAGATACAAACGGTCATTCCTCTACCTCCTTACAGACCATTACCCAGGGCTGGGAAGAGCAGAGTGACGCTTCACTTTAGAACATGTGTCACCACCAAAACAGAACAACACTCCATCGTGGCCTCGTACTGAAGATTCTGATCAAGAATTGATCTGATCTGTGTCAAAGTTTTCATGATAAATGCATTGAATAATATTCTTACAGATTAGTTTTTATTTCTAAAAATCCACTATAATCATTTAGACTGTTCTAACATTGAAACAGTCAGACATTTTCTTCCTGTTGTTTTTTTTTTTTTTTTTTTAACTTTAGTGTATTTCAATTCTGTTGACGCAACCTTCATTTTATGAAATAGCTTAACCCATAAAAACACTGGCGACCAAAATTTTCCATCAATATAAAATATTATAATTACTAATATAATATAATAATAATATCATATATTTTAATAACTTCTTATCAATTAAACCTATCAATCTATGTAAATAATTGGTGTAAAATGCAGTTTGTCATCTTTTCATGGTCATCAGATATGACCCATTTAGACGTTCAGAAGCTCCGTAGTGAACGTGGAAATACTTGTCGCTTTTCCCATTGGACAAATGCGCAAAACTTTACCGATATTTACTAAATGTCAAAAAAACAGAAGTGCATAATGTTGGTTTTTCCATTAAATCACAAATGTGATGATCTGTTTATTTGCTATCGTGAGAGTTTTGGCAAAACAATTTAATGTAAAAATAAATAAATGTCAACAGTTCATTAACTGGTGAATTTTGGCCTTGTGGTTCTGTAGTTATAAGCTTTGAAACTTGGTCTGTTAAATACACACAAAAATGAATAAAAACTAGGTGGGAAGGAGCAGGTTAAAAAAAAATAAAAACATTCTGTATTAAAGCGGTAATGTTTCTCCAAAACCATTTACGTTTAACATCAGTGTTTATCCTCTCACCCAGACATCGTCACGTCTGGCTCTAAAACAAGAGTTCAGTGTCTAAAAGCTGAACACAAGGGTCCAAAGCAGCGGTCCACAATCCAATGGGTGACAACATGATAGCTCTGTCCACTTTTACACTCAGTCTGAGAGTTAAAACTGCTTTGACAAGGCCATTTGTAAACATACTCCAACCTGATGAGTAATTGTGTTAAAGACAAATGAGAAGAATAAGAAGAAGCTTTGTGGTTTTACTATTGGAAAACATTACCTGCAGTTCTATTCAGTGTTGTTCTTTGCAGTTTTTTTTTTTTAATGTTTTAACTCAGTGGTTCCCAACCTTTTTTGGCTCATGACCCTATTTTAACATCACAAACTTCTGGCGACTCCAGACGTTCAAAACGGAGACTTTTTGTTTTGCTAAAATTAATTTCTTTTTGATCATGTAATAGTTTGCTATACTATGTTGCAAATAAACGTTAATTTTAGTTGCCATTTAGTCTATATAATGTATATTATTATGGACAGAGGCAGAAAAGCCAGGTGTAGATTACTGCACAAAGTGAGAGTTTGATTTTCCTTGGTCAGGATATGTACAGTCAGTCCAGTTTGTATTTACAAGCCTGACAATTAATACTGAACAAACAAGAACTCAAACTATGAATTATGAAAGAGCTGCAGCATCTGAAACTGACCACAATGAACATTTGACAGATAAACAGTACCACAGTGCTTCAGTTTCAGACTCAGAGTTTGTCATGTCTTTTATGTATTGGGATTGTTTCCATCAACTCACCATATATTTTTATTAGTTTAAAAAAAAAAAAAAAAAAAAAATTATCAATTACTGGAAATTTCAGGTGACCCCATTTGAATTCCCACATGGGGTCCCGACCCCAAGGTTGAAAAACACTGTTTTAACCCTTTAACCCCTGACAGATTATTCCAGGTAAGCGTGCTGCTGTGAGTTTGTGTCTGCTTCAGTGTCATAAAAGCTGCTGTGAGTATGTGCTTGTGTTCCTTTTCTTCAGTGGTTTTGTTTTACTGTGTGTTTTCAGCATCAAACATGGTGGAATACCAGAAAAAGACAAAGAGAGGAATTGAATTTTTACAGGTTTTACTAAATAAGGTACTCAGAATGTACATCAATAAGAGATTTAGGATAACAAAGAGGAAGAAACCTCCAAGGCACTCTCTTAAAGCCCTAAAATGCCTTTATTTTCATGAATGAAGAGTTGGATTATTCTGTATTCCTGTAAAGAACTGTTTATTGTGTTTTAAAAGCTGAACATCTTTTTTAACCCTATATAAACAGTGATATGACATTTTGCACTGTTCTTTATTTATCTTCGCCATGTGTATGTATGGAAATATTTCTATAGGTGACGGCCTGATCACAATCAAGGTGCACAAGTATATGTGCATCAGTTATTAATCAGTATTGCAAAAGATCCCCCTAAAACCATTCCCAAAATGTTTCTTTGGCCATCTTATTACTAGATCTTGCAATCTTCCAAATTTGAAGAAAATCAGATAAAAACTAATAAAATGGCGACCCAATGAGCGTGAAAACGTGCACAATTTTATTGTTATGAGAGCAAAATTATTGTACATAATGTTTTGTAACACAATAAATAATTACTACTCAACTCCTGTGTCTTTTTTATTACAAAATACACACATCACATTGCTTTTCATTTATTGATCATTTTTGTTGAACAGCTGTTTGATTATCAATTCTTATTTTCAGTATTAAGACAATCAACCATTTTGTTCTGAAAACCCTTCTTTTACAGCCCTTTAATTGTAATAATAGAATGGGAACCTGTTATTTCAGTATTATTATGACTAAATATGCACAACTAGACAGATTTTGGTATGCTCCCTGGCTGCAGAAAATTTGGGAACAATGTGGCAAACGGATGTTTACGTCGAACCGCATGTTTTCAATGGCGCGTTGTTCACCAAAATTCATGTAGTGTCCGTACACCAATATACTTCCATCAATAATATCACGTATATGCCTTATAGATATATTGTTATAACTTGTTCACAAATGTTTATTTCCTCCTGTACCAGGAAGACTTAGTTACAGATCTAACACAGATGCCACCATGTGGTAAGCCAGATTTCCATTCCAATCTTGTAGAGTCCGTACACCAAGTAGTGTCCGTACACCATATTCAAAATATGTGGGTCTAATTTTATTGTTTCTGTCAATATATGGAATTTTTCAGCACGCATGCTTTGGACACGACATCTGTGCAATAAACAATGCATGATTATCCAGAGTGCTGAAACATTTGTATATCTTTGTAGGCATTAAATATGGAGGCTATTAGGCTGGAGTGTCCGTACACCCAATAATTTCTGATTTGACATGGGTACAAGCCTGCGAAATTTTTAGTAGACACCATAATACAAAAATATTTTGGACTTTAAAAGAGAAATATCAGACAAATCAAATGACCTGTCGGATTTTTTGATAGAGCATTATTATTTTTTATCTATATGTGCACCCTTTCTGGTACCCTTGATTGTGATTAGGCCGTGAGTGTTTTTTTTTGCATGTCCTTTTACCTGTAGTAACACCATCTGCTGGTTGTTTAATATGTTGACACCCTTTGCAGGACATTACCTTCAGGCCCACTTTGTCATGACCACTTTAAAAGAATCTACAGTTTTCCAGGTTTCTGTTTGTTTGTTTGTTTGTTTGTTTGTTTGTTTGTTTGTTTCACTTCCAGATGAAGGCTTGAAGCCAAAATGCGTTCAAGTGGTTTTCAAGGTCTACACATGACCATGCCGTGAAAATAAAGGCATTTTAATGCTTTAAGAGAGTGCCTTGGAGTTTTTCTCCTGCTTGTTGTCCACTTTTTGAATCCCTTTTCCAAAGAGCACCTCAAGCAAACTTATTTGGAGTCCTAGAAGCATTCTTTCCTATGATTATTTTAAAATGTTAACACGTAAAGACCCAAACAGCCACTGATAATCAAAATCATCTGCTGTTGTAAGATGTTTAATACCTGTTAAATCACTAATCCTATCAATACATGTACATAATTGGTGTAAAATACAGATTGATGTTTTTTCATGGTCATCAAATATGCCCTATTTGGATGTTCAGAAGCTCCGTAGTTACCATGGAAACAGCGTCATCTTCTACAACACTGATTCACCAGTAAAACCCATGGAGTTGGATCAATGACAGTGGATGGAAACACTTGCTTTTATGTTTAGTTAATTATAAATTTGTCAGAAAAAGTCACTTTTTCTTCAGTTTTCTCTGTTTCTGATATAATATCCTTTAACTTTACTCTGAGCTTTAATGAACATCTACATGGTCAGTCATTTAAATACATAAAAATACATGATTTTCACTGAAAAAAAAAGGAAAATAAAAAGGATGATATTATAATAAATGTTGTTAAATCACTGAAGAATGGGTAAATAGAGAGAAAAATTCAACAGGGAACTGACCCCTTTAAGTTATTGATATCCTTGCTGAAAAAGTCACTTTTCTATATTTTTGTTTCTGATATAAACCGTCAACGTTAATCGAGCTTTTATGAACATCTACATAATCAATAAAGAAGCATAGCATAGAAGCATAAAAATACCTTATTTACACTGAAAAATATGCAAAATCAAGAGGATAATATTACAATACGTGGTGATAAATCACTTAAGAAAGGGTAAATAGAGAGAAAAATTCACTTGGGAACTGCCACAAAGTAGCTCTGGGTCTTTATCAGTTAAGGGATTTAAGATGTTGAACGTAAAGTTTGAAGTGGAACACACTGAACAATAACAAGTATTTGAATTTTGTCCCAGTAGTTTTTGGGCTCATTTTTCTATATCAGTCCAGCTGCTTTTTGGCACCTGGTTGAAGTCCAAAAAGCAGTTACAACATGTTAAGATTTGGTTAAAACACAGTAAAAATAAATTAAGGAAAATCACCACAACACTGCAAAAACAGTAAAACAAAAAAAACCACAAGGAAAATGGTGTCAAAAAAAAAAAAAAAAAAAAAAAAGTCCAAACCGTCTATTTTTATATTGAGTCGGTCTCAGTCACTGCCCTGTGTTTTGCCCCCCATTACAGAGGCAGCGGAGGGTGAACTGAGCATGCTCAGATGTCTATGGATAGGACAAGGTCTATTCTATCAGCACGTTTTGAAATTTTTCTTATTGAGTAAACAGTTGAATTTTTCTGAATATTTAAAGTGAATCATACATACAGGATGCTCACCACTGACACGTCAGGGGTTAAAGGGTTAACTCAGTTCACCAAATTATTTTAGTCTTATATTTTGTCACCACAATAATCCTACTGTTCTCCAAGGTATTTGTTGTACATGATAGTTTCTACTAACTGCTAACAAACTTCCGACTCCATAAGATGATTACCATGTGCACACACTGCATATCCCGTTTGTCACACTTGAGAACTTGATGAAGGATTTGATTTAATTAGATGTTTTATTAAATCAAACCATCGGGACTGCGGTGCTGTTGTCTGTTAACTGCATCACCGTCAGTCTCTACCGTCTTACTCTGTTTTGGAGCTCAGTGAACGGTGACTTTTAATCTCGAGAGCTGATCGACCAGTTTGTAGCAGTGATGATGTGACTTGTAAACAGACAGAGGGTGGAGCCAAACACAAATAGCGGTGTTTAAAGTGATTTTGTTTTGATAATGTTCATACAAATGCACTATCTGACAGGAAATAGGTCCCACATGGAGTGTTTTCACTGGCCTGCCTTCATAGTGGTGTCATTTATACCACACACGGAACAACTTTGACGCAGATGTGTATATCATGGTGGGTGTTCAACTCTGGAATTCTCTTTATAATGAGCTGAGGACTGTAAAAAACATAGTTCAACAGAAAAAAAAGTTCATAAAGAACAGACAACGAGATTATACAAACAGTTTTTACATTTTGCATCGTATTTGTTTGCATCTTGTGACATTTATTTACTCATTTTGGTCTGGGATCGTAATGGGTTTGCATCATTTCATTTCGTCAGGCATATATTTACCAATGTTTTGTTTATTTTGTACTTCCTGGATATGTAGTTTTGCACTTCACTGCAAACTACACTGAACAATGACCTCAACCACTAAAGTATAGACATTTTTAATTGCACTATTTTGCAAATTGCACTGCATACATTAGCACTGATGTGATGTGTGTGTAACGTATTGCTGTGTGATAAAGAAGGCGGTGGATGTGTGAGGGAATGAATGAATGGATGTTGATATGTGAGTGATGCATATTTTGTTTTTTTTAATCATATATTTTTATAGTTATTATCACTATTTATTACTATTACTATTTATGAGTCCGCATCCTGATAGTGCACCTAAATTTCATTGTACATTCTGTATAATGACAATTAAGTATCTTACCTTACTTGGTTTTGTATTCATATTGTATTATCTTTGGATGTATTTTGTTTGGTTTGTCTGACTTTATACTGTATGACTTTATAGCTAGTTGTGTATAGCTAACCGTTACGGCTATTATTATTTATAAGGGCGCAGGAAATATAAGATTTTCTTCATCCTGCTCCTTTTCAAGCATGTACATGTTTGTTCACCTGATGATTATTGAATGTCTGCTGAATAAATAAATAAAGTGAAATGCTTATGCAATGTCACAATAAATGCCACAACATTTTTTTACGTCCGCTGTTGATACATTTTTCGTTAAGATCTTGTATTGACGATGAGGAGTCAAACTGTTGTGTACATTCGTCTCCATCCCATCCCATAGATTCTCATTGGGGTTCAGGTCTGGACTTTTTGTGGCCAGTCCATGTGTGGAACTCATGTCTCATGCTCTTGAACCACTCTTTAACAATCTGATCCTGATGAATCCTGGCATTGTCATCTTGAAATATGTGTGTGTCATCAGCGAAGAAAAAATCCACTGATGTTTAGACTTGATCCGTCAGTATATTCAGGTTCAGCTGACTTTATTTTATGGACACATAGTGTTCCTGAACCTAGACCTGATCAACTGAACCAACCCCAGATCAAAACACTGCCCCTATAGGCTTGTACTGTAGGTACTAGGCATGATGGGTAATCACTTTCACCTGATGCACCCATCACTGTGGAACAGGGTCAATCAGGACTCATCAGACCGCATGACTTTTTTCTATTAAAATACAGTCCAATATTTATGCTATCCGTCAAACTGATGGCTTTTAAAAAATGACAAACTACTCAACTGCAGTTATAGTTCAGGCTTATTTATGCTCTATGTCAGTGTTTTTTAACCTTGGGACGGGACCCTATGTGGAGTCAAATGGAGTAGCCTGAAATTTCTAGTAATTGATAAAAAATTAAAAAATAAAAACTTACTAATAAAAAACATATGGTGAGTTGTGATACATAAAAGACATGACAAACTCTGAAGCTGAAACTGAAGCACTGGGTACTGTTTATCTGTCAAATGTTCATTGTGGTCAGTTTCAGATGCTGCAGCTCTTTCATAATTCATAGTCTGAGTTCTTGTTGTCAGTATTAATTGTCAGCCTTGTAAATCCAAGCTGGACTGACCTGTACATATCCTGACCAAGGAAAATCAAATTCTCACTTCGTGCAGTAATCTACAGGGTGGGGAAGCAAAATTTACAATGAACATTTAGTTGTTTTTTCTCAGCGGGCACTACGTCAATTGTTTTGAAACCAAACATATATCGATGTCATAATCATACCTAACACTATTATCCATACCTTTTCACAAACTTTTGCCCATATGAGTAATCAGGAAAGCAAACGTCAAAGAGTGTGTGATTTGCTGAATGCACTCGTCACACCAAAGGAGATTTCAAAAATAGTTGGAGTGTCCATAAAGACTGTTTATAATGGAAAGAAGAGAATGACTATGAGCACAACTATTACGAGAAAGTCTGGAAGATACTATTAAAGAAGAATGGGAGAAGTTGTCACCCGAATATTTGAGGAACACTTGCGCAAGTTTCAGGAAGCGTGTGAAGGCAGTTATTGAGAAAGAAGGAGGACACATAGAATAAAACATTTTCTATTATGTAAATTTTCTTGTGGCAAATAATTCTCATGACTTTCAATAAACTAATTGGTCATACACTGTCTTTCAATCCCTGCCTCAAAATATTGTAAATTTTGCTTCCCCACCCTGTACACCTGGCTTTTCTACCTCCGTCCATAATATTATACATTATATAGACTAAATGTCGTCTAAAATTAACCTTTTTTCAAACATAGCATAACAAACTACTACATAATCAAAAACAAATTATTTTTGCAAAAAAATATCTCGGTTTCGAATGTCTGGGGTCGCCAGAAATTTGAGATGTTAAAATGGGGTCACGAGCCAAAACAGGCTGGGAACCACTGCTCTATGTTAAAGACGCAGACAGATACAGAGTGTTCTATCTGTTCCCTGGGAGTTTGCAGATGTGAACCCAGATGGAGAATATGGAGCAGTACTACCGGGAACCATGGAAGCAGCGTTGAGATTCATTCATTCATTCATCTTCTGAACCACTTTGTCTTCGAGAGGGTCATGGGGGTGTTGGAGCCTATCCCAGCTACCTATGGGTGAAGGCGGAGTACACCCTAGACGAGTCACCAGATCATCACAGGGCTGACATATAGAGACGAACAACCAATCACTGTCACATTCACAACTATGGGCATTAGATTAAGCAGTTCACCTGTCAGAGAGAACCCACACTAACATGGGGAGAACATGCAAACTACATAGAGAAAGGTCCCACCCCCCTCAACTGGTGTTGGAATCGAACCCTTCTTGCTGTGACGCACAAGCGCTATCCACTGCACCACCGTGTCGCCAGATCATTGTTAGGGTTAGGGCAGGGCCGTTTCTAGCTTCATGGGGGGCCTAAGCAAGATGCGTTTGGGGGGCCCCTAGATTGTGAAATTACAGTGAAGAGATTCCTAAACCCTTTAGATTGGTCTAACTAAGATGCCACAATCTATTACACTTCATCAGCAAAACAGGCTACAGCTAAAATTAAGCATCTTAAATTGAGCCACTCAGACAAGTTAAACTGATACTAAACTATAATACACGGAAAACAACAATCTACTATACGTCACTAAATAAAACAGATTATGAGTGTTTATAAAAATGTTTACTTTAAATAAGAAAATACAACTGCTGAGATGACTTCTTTTTGATACCATTACAGTGTCTGTTTTGTTTAATACTCTCACTAACTGGAATGGTAGGTGGGTAGCTGTCAATCATTCCGACGTCACTAACTGTGTGACAGTTTGGTCTAACAAATATGATTTAACGATGCCACAAAAACAACAGCCACATCTTATAATTGCAGTTTATTTTATTTCTATAGTATGTTAATTTTTTAAGTATATAAGGGATGTAATAAACACATGAGATAGCTACAGATAAAGACAGGACATTTTAATTCTCCTCAGATGAGGCTGAACATGCAGCTGTGGGGCCCCTAGTGGTTTGGGGGCCCTAAGTGTTCGCCTAGTTTGCCTATAGTAAGAAATTAGGAGTTTAATGATGTGTTGAGATTTAAAGAAAATAATTTCCAGAAATAGTGAAACTTTTCAAAAAGCACTATGTGTGTTAGTGAAAAACTACCAATATACTTATTACAACTGTCCTTCATTAGTAAAACCTACTGTGGTCATCACCATGTTTGTTATTATTGACTTTCTTCTTCTTCTCTCAAAAAGCTTTGCTCTTCTTCATAGTATTCAACTAGTATGTTGGTTAAGATCAGCGCCCTCTGGTGGATTGATTGGCAAACGCTCATTCCAATGCACTGGACGGATCAAAGTTTGAAGGCAGTGACGTTATTTACGTACATAAAGTGAGCATAAATGACCCTTTAAGGAACTTGTTGTGGTTAAAACTTATTAGTCACTGCAGTAATTATTCAATGGAAGGATCTAAACAATATGCTGAGGTAAATGCAGGTATTCCTGATTAATGCCAGGAACTTTTTTTCATTTTTTTTGGGCCAGGCTGTGTAGCTCTTACAAACTATTTTCACTTTTAAAAGCAAATACAAATAATTTAGCTTCGTAAATTCTACTAAATTCTACTGCAGTACAGGCTTGTGCATGTGTCCTTACATCTGCCATGTAAAACTACACAGATCAAACTGCTGCCTCAGTAATGAAACGACGGCACATCCATCTGTGTCAAATATACTGTACACTGTAACGGAGCAGCTGTAATGCCTCCCTGTACCAGACATCTTCCATATCCCATCTCTATTAATATGCAAACATCTGCCTCCTTTCTTTATGAGGTGTGAATTTGAGGTTTTTCTCAACAGCATCTGCAAGCCAACACCGCTCAGTTGGGGCCGCAAAACATTTAGCAGCTGTTGACCCTGAGATGAAGCCTGTGCACGACAGAACACCAGAAGTGATGACAAAAGTTCCCACTCTGCTCCTCTGTGTCCACTTCCACTGAAGCCTCTTTATCTGTTTTACTGTCTCAAGCAGACAGGCTGATCCTGATCCGCAGATGTTGGATGAGCTACAGCTGGGACCTTTTAAAAGCCACGATGTCAGTTTAACAACAAATGGATACTAACAACATCTTTAACCCTTCTATTATCCTCAAATATTACATTTTACATTTTACCCTTGGGGTCAATCTGACCCCAGGGGTATTTGCCTCCAGAAAATGATTTACATAAAATTGTTGACCAAGTTTTTGTGTCATGCACTTTGTTTATTATGAATATTGTATTTGAGATGATAATTTTAGAGGGGAGGCATGTGTAGTTGGAAAGACTTGGATGTGATCAACTCCAAACCTACATTAGCTTCCTCATTTTGGCAGAAGTTCACAAGTCCCCAGAGGAACACCAATGCATGCAACATGCACTGTAAAAAATGACTGTGGAATTAACATTAAAAACTTGTAAAACTGCAACATAAAAAAACTGTAAGTAACAACACAATGCAAAGTTGTTTATTTGAAAAGATTTTTGTGTTAACGATTAAATCAAATATAGCTGTAGTTTTTACAGGAAGAGTATGTGAACAAAACCAGATTTGTATGTAGAAATGATGTATTTCTATTGTTTTTAGAAAATAAAACCGTAAATTGAAAAACAATGCAGTGCCATTTAAATTGCAAAGACCATAATGTTGAAATAATGGCCTATTTGCTTTATATATATATATATATATATATATATATATATATATATATATATATATATATATATATATGGGGAAGCAAAATTTACAATGAACATTTAGTTGTTTTTTCTCAGCAGACACTACGTCAATTGTTTTGAAACCAAACATATATTGATGTCATAATCATACCTAACACTATTATCCATACCTTTTCACAAACTTTTGCCCATATGAGTAATCAGGAAAGCACACGTCAAAGAGTGTGATTTGCTGAATGCACTCGTCACACCAAAGGAGATTTCAAAAATAGTTGGAATGTCCATAAAGACTGTTTATAATGGAAAGAAGAGAATGACTATGAGCAAAACTATTACAAGAAAGTCTGGAAAATACTATTAAAGAAGAATGGGAGAAGTTGTCACCCGAATATTTGAGGAACACTTGCGCAAGTTTCAGGAAGCGTGTGAAGGCAGTTATTGAGAAAGAAGGAGGACACATAGAATAAAGACATTTTCTATTATGTAAATTTTCTTGTGGCAAATAAATTCTCATGACTTTCAATAAACTATATATATAAGTTATTAAAAAAGTAAATATTTAACGATGTAACATTTTAAATTTGTAAATGAATGGGTTGGTAGAGTTGGTAGAGCGGCTTGTCCAATAACCAAAGGGTTGGTGGTTCTAATCCTGGCTCTGACTGTCCATATGTCCAAGTGTCCATGGAACAAGGATATAATAGTTTTGGATTTTTAATTATAGTTTAGTTTTAATTAATTTTGACTTTTTTTTTTCTAATTCAGTTAGTTTTATTTAGTTTTTAGAGCAGGTTTGCTAGTTTTTATTAGTTATCATTTTTTCTGAATGCTTAGTTTTAGTTTAGTTTTAGTATTAATTTTAGTTATTTCATATATTTTATCTTACTCATCATCCTATTCAAAGAAATTAGTGAGGTGCGAATCAGCGGGTTACTCTGGACACTTTATGTGGGGGTCGGGCTAAGGCGGCTCATTGACTGAGCAGAGACACAAACACATGTACAGTACAATGTATAAATTCCGTATAGCAGTTTGGGGAGGGGGTGATCCATACACAACGTCACTTACGTGAAAACAACGCAAAGATGTGCAAAGCGTGAGAGGAGATGCACAAAGCAGCCAGCAGTAAACCAGATAGAAACATACATAAACCAGCTAACCAGCAGTAAACCAGATAGACACGTATATAAACCAGCTAACCAGCAGTTAAACCGCACAGAAACATATATAAACCACTTATAAACATATATAACCCAGTTCAGCAGCATTATTGATATTATATGGTTTTCACCACAACATTTGTCCATCTCTAATGTGTCCATGATCTACTGCAGGTCATACACAGACTTACACACCTATAAGGCCTATACAACTATAATCTATGCACATTTGGGTGTGATGTCATCATTTAATAATCTCTTCATTTTTCACATTGATGGACACAGACCAGAGTAAAAAAAAAATAATGAAAGGAATTTTTAAATATCTATTTCAATGACCTTAAAATGCAATATACCTGTGGTTTAGAGACACAGAAATAGAGCAAAGTGTACAGTTTACAAAATAGCTGTAGATAGATGAGCAACATGGTAAGTACTGATTTACAGGTGTTTCTGTTCCTATTACCTCTGATGCCAGTGGTTGTGTAGTTAATTATATTTTCACAATACACTACATTGTACAACCACATTCACAGGTGAACTGTGCAACAATTCTCACAGCCAGTGGTGCTATCAGCCCTCCAGGTCATGTGATATGAGTTGTTTGTTTTCATATCCAACTAATTCTGTAAAGCCCTGTGAGGCAACCTTGTTGTGATATAGGGCTCTACAAATAGAATAGAATTGAACTGAATTTAAAGTACACTGGAATGTTACGAGATTATTTATTAAACATGGCTTTAGGGGGCGGCCATGGCTCAGGTGGTAGAGTGGGTCGTCCAATAACCGAAAGGTTGGCAGTTCGAATCCTGCTCAGTCCATGTGCTGTTGTGTCCTTGGGCAAGACACATCACCCTCCTTGCCTCCAGTGCTGCTACTCACACTGGTGTATGAATGTGTATGAATGTTTGGTGGTGGTTGCAGGGGCCGTGGGCGTGAATTGGCAGCCACGTTTCAGTCAGTCTGCCCCAGGGCAGGTGTGGCTACAGATGTAGTTTACCACCACCAGAGTGTGAATGTGAGAGCGAGTGAATAATGGATCCTCTGTACGCACTTTGAGTATGTGTTCACAGAAAAGTGCTATATAAATCTAATCCATTATTATTATTATTATTATTATTATTATCAATAAACATGGCCAAATCGTATGAGTGAGGATGGACACTGAGGACATTCATACTGTTTGGTTACTGAGTTTGGTTCTGGTTCTGTTCTGTGGATTTGTTTGCAGTGATATATATATATATATATATATATATATATATATATATATATATATATATACACACACACATATATATATATATATATATATATATATATATATATATATATATATATATTAGTGCTGTAAAACAATATTTTAAAAAAAATCAGATTAATCACAGGGTTGCTGTGGATTAACTTCATGATTAAATATCCTTAATTTTTTATCTATATTAATGGCGTTTCATTTTGCATGAACAGACTCAAGATAGAAGGGAATATATATATGCACTTACCATGTTTATTAAACACCTTCAATAGTTTCACCAAAACAACTTGAACCAACTGTTCCGTCTTGGGGTTTTTTGTCCTCATATTTCCATCCGGGGGCCCAACATCTTTAGGTTTAGCGTCTTCCATCTTTATGGGTTGGTTCTGCTGCCTGTCACTACTGGATCAACTGCCCATTTGTGCATGCACAATGGCAACTGTACTGGACAAACTGACGGTGACGGTGCATAAAATTTTCGGTTCAGTACGTTTTCGGTTTTCAAAGCCACGGTTCGTTTTTTTTTTCGGTTCGGTATGGGAAGAAAGAAAACCCCTCAAAATGTCTAATAAGGCATTTATGAATTTTTAAACATTTTCCCCCCAATTTTTGGAGACAATAGAATATAGAAAAACAAGAATAATATAATTCTGCTGCTACAAATCAAATAGAAAATAAAATAAATTATTAATATTACTAAATGTATTTTAAACATTAGTATTGCACTTTTCCCTGAAAGGTAGTTTTGAACAAACAAGAAAAATCTAATCACAGTTCTGTCAGTTCACATTCTGCAGAAAAATAACAAAAAAATTCCACATGAAGTACAACATTAACAAGAGGGTAAACTGGTATTCTGTTTAAACAAACTGAAGAGAAACTTTGACAACACAACAAACCAAATTATTTATTTTAGGACAGAGAACAAACTGTTTAGGACACTGTGTGTATTTGTGTGTGCCTGTGTGCACGGGGGATTTTTTTTTTTTTCGTCGGAGCCGGGGGGTATAGGGGGCACAGTTATATACCTGGGGGTGCGGTCCATAACTAACGTAACGAACGCTGTCGTGAAACGAATGTGAAACTTTACATACTTTCAACGTTCTGCAGGGTGTCCCATAAGTCTCCATACATAGGAGACATAATACATATGGTTCTAACATGTATTTCTTTATATTTCTTCTTTATAGTTCTTCAGCAGTGGAGGACACGCATTGAAATGTGTTCCCGACAAAATGGCAGTCATATAGAGCATATTATATAAATAAAAATGGTTTATGTCAAGAAACGTTTATTTTTCCTATGTATGGAGACTCATGGGACACCCTGTATTTATTCCTCTATTATACAGCGTGCGTGATAGACAGACAGACAGACAGACAGACAGAGCTAGTGTAAGTGTTTTAGAACTACCGTAGTTCCTAGGGGCCAAACAACGTCCATCTTATTAACGTCTCTTTCCTCGTTGTTGTCTTTCACCTGAACCTGAACTGATCCAAACTGGACTGTACTGATGGTGGAGGGTCTTCAGTCTCTTCCTTCCAGGTTCACATCATATTTGTTGTTTTTTTTAACCTTATATCAACTGCTATTTCATATTTCGGGTCAATGTGTGCTCCTTTATTAAGTCCGTGTGAAACTTGCGCGGATTTAAAGTTCCGCATCAAACGATGTCTTTCATTCCTTTTTCTTTGCTCAACATACTGTGCCGTTTTGGTGCAGCTGTGTACCGAACCGAACAGGTGTGTACTGAAACGGTTCGGTTCAGTACGTGTACCGTTACAGGCCTAATGGATGGATGGATGGATGGATGGATGGATGGATGGATGGATGGATGGATAGATAGATAGATAGATAGATAGATAGATAGATAGATAGATAGATAGATAGATAGATAGATAGATAGATAGATAGATAGATAGATAAATAGATAAATAGATAGATAGATAGATAGATAGATAGATAGATAGATGTAATCCATTTATCCCAAACTGGGAAATTTCATTTGTCGTGTGGTCCTGAAAAACCTTTAAGGGTCAAACAGCCCTCCCCCTTAACCCTCTGATTCATCCAGAATGGAGACACCCCTACCCCTTCACATAAACATGCAAAATGGAGGGGTAGGGCTAAGGGGGGACATGGGATTGGGCCTTAGAACTGCCACTTGTCACTTGTTACCACCTGATGATTTGTTGCCCAAAAAAAAAATAAAAAATAAAAAAAAGGAGGGCAGTGATGCAAAACCAGTGACTTCAAATTGGACAAACCAATGGCTGACATCCACTCTTTGTACAAACACTATGATTTAGTCCTTCTGCCCCTGGATCAAACTGTTCCAAAGGTCACGTATTACTCCCAGATGTAATCAAATTCCAGTCTGTATCCCCACTTGATGAGCGATTGTGTTATTGACAAAAGGCAAGAGATTGAAGAAGAATAAGCTTTGTGGTGTCTTCATTGTCAGAGCAAGCATGTAGAATGCAGTATAAAGGAGTCCTATTTATTGGCCACAGCGACAAGCTCCTGCTCTTAAGAATCTGTGGAAAAATCAATACAGTGTGAATGAAGCCCTCTGTTCGTCCACCTAACCACCTCTCTATTCTGTCACATTTTTTTCTCTTTGTAATTTTGGGGAGTTTTTGTTTGTACTCTTGCTTCTCCTCCCACAGAAAAGGTCTGGATTTCTTTTGCCCCAGCAGTTCTCAATCACAAATTAAGCCTCACATTTTAATGTATGAGCCCACGCTTCATATCATGGTAAGCGCTCTAAAGCTCTCTGCACGATGTGATGAACACGCAAAGCATTCTAAAAGGCCTGTTAAGTGTTGGAATGAGTATTTTCCTGTTTGTTGTTCCTGCTGATTAGACACCTAAATTTACAACTATCTGGGGCTGATGATGATGAATACGATGCGCTGTGAGCAATTCAGGCCAGAAATTTGTATGCTAATTTTGCATTTGAGATGAAGTAATTTGGCCTAATGCACTGGAAAAATTCAAGTTTAACCCTTTCCAAGACTGCAAAGCTGAGAATTTGAGGCAGTGATGGTAAAAAAAGACAAAGAAAGTGAAGGAAGTTTATAATATAAAGATGTAAAAGTTAAAGAAATTAGTTGAAATAAAACTCATTAGTCTTAGTTTAGTTATTGAGTCAAGTAAATTACATACAATAAACAGCCAAATGGAATAAGATACTGTTGTGGCCTCTATTCAGTTAGTATCACCATAATAATAATAATGATAATACAGGGTGGGGAAGCAAAATTTACAATATTTTGAGGCAGGGATTGAAAGACAGTGTATGACCAATTAGTTTATTGAAAGTCATGAGAATTTATTTGCCACAAGAAAATTTACATAATAGAAAATGTTTTTATTCTATGTGTCCTCCTTCTTTCTCAATAACTGCCTTCACACGCTTCCTGAAACTTGCGCAAGTGTTCCTCAAATATTCGGGTGACAACTTCTCCCATTCTTCTTTAATAGTATCTTCCAGACTTTCTCGTAATAGTTTTGCTCATAGTCATTCTCTTCTTTCCATTATAAACAGTCTTTATGGACACTCCAACTATTTTTGAAATCTCCTTTGGTGTGACGAGTGCATTCAGCAAATCACACACTCTTTGACGTTTGCTTTCCTGATTACTCATATGGGCAAAAGTTTGTGAAAAGGTATGGATAATAGTGTTAGGTATGATTATGACATCAATATACGTTTGGTTTCAAAACAATTGACGTAGTGTCTGCTGAGAAAAAACAACTAAATGTTCATTGTAAATTTTGCTTCCCCACCCTGTAATAATAATAATAATAATAATAATAATAATAATAATAATAATAATAATGATGATGATGATAATGATAATAATAATAATAATAATAATAATAATAATGTGTCTTTTATTTTAACCCATGAAGACCCAGTACTACATTTCTGTCAGTTTCCAAATGAATTTTTCCTCTATTTAACCTTTCTTAGGTGATTTATTACCATTTATTGTAATATTATCCTCTGTATTTTGCTTTTTTTTTTCAGAGTAAATAAGGTATTTTTCTATGCTTCTATGCTATGCTTCTTTATTGATTATGTAGATGTTCATAAAAGCTCAGATTAAAGTTGTTGGTTATTATGTCAGAAACAGAAAAATTAAGAACAAATGACTTTTTCAGCAAGGATATCAATAACTTAAAGGGGTCATATTTTGTTAAACCCACCTGTATTAGTCTTTCGTTCATTTATTTGTGTATTTGGACCCTAATAGTTCATGAAGTTTGAATTTGAACCTTCCAGGTGCTGCAAAGCTATCTTTATATTCATTTTGGCAAAAATCAAGTGGATTTCTACAACCTGTTTTAATTCCTTCTTAATTTGTTATGTTTTATAACTAGTTACGTCACAACATTTGCACATATAAGGTCAAGACTTAGGATGAACTTTCCCTCGAGCATGCCATGATTGTTTGTCAGCAGCAGCGGTTGTAGTCCATACTGAAAATATGTCCAAACTTTGGGTCAATTAGCTAAAATATTAAATTGCTGGTTGAACAGGACACCAAAAATCTGGAAGGGCCCTGAAGTGGTTCATTTGCATTTAAAGGACCAGCGCTCAAAACGACCTTTCTGGTGTCATTACTCAGAAATAGGGTTGAAGATGGAACTGTGGAGTTGAATTAATTAAGAATTCGGACCCAGTATGCATTTACAGTTTATGTAGACCACAGGGGAATGTTCTAAAATGCATAATTCTATTTTAACCCTTTCATGCATGAATTATGAGAGCCTTAATCCAGATTTTTTTTTTTTCCTGAGTGTTTTATTCCTTTCTAGGCATAAAAAAACACATGCCTAAAGAAAAATTTCTTATGAACCTTTATTTCATGGAGTTGCAAAAATGTCCATTAAGCTGGACACCATGCCTTTAATTTTTGAAGCAAAGAAACATGTATTTACTGATATAGTGTGTGAAAACTACGAAATAAATTTTTTTTAATGCTGCTAATCTGATGTTTTCTCACATTTTAACATACTTTAATACTAGTCATTACTCAGTTCATGGAGATTATTTGCAAAAAAAAAAAAAAAACAACTTTTGTTTTAAAAAAAACCCTGTTAATTACAATCTAATAACAATAACAAGCAACTGATTTACACTCAACCATGTTACTGCAGATTAGGTTTATCAAGAACAGCAAAGTTACAGTAATGATATGGATTGCAGTGTATGGGATGATGCATAAGCGTCCACTGTGTTGGCTGATATGGAACTAAAACAACAAAATCCATGAATATACAAGAGAATAGCTTTGAATAGCTGTCCAGTGTAGTGACCTCTATGCATGAAAGGGTTAAAACAGCAAAATACCACTGATTTAATGTAAGAACAAGTGTGTCCATCCACTGTCACTGATCCAGCTCCATGGGTTTTACTGGTGAATCAATGTTGTAGAAGATGACGGTGTTTCCACGTTCACTACAGGTCATATCTGATGACCATGAAAAAATGACAAACTGCATTTTACACCAATTATTTATATGTATTGATAGGATTAGTGGAACAACAGGTATTAAATATTTTAGATCAGTGGATGGTTTTGGTCGCCAGTGACTGTTTAGGTCTTTATGGGTTCACTACGTATTTCTGTGAAGAACTCTGCTTACATCGACCATTTTGGGTCTTTTTCCACCTGAAGTTGGTGCTGCATGTGGTTTGAAATCAGGTACTCCTAATGGAAAACAACAGAAGACAAATGCACACCTGTGTTTGAAGCCACACTCATTAAAGTCATCAATAACGTGTGGTTACACCATGTCCCTGTGCTGCAGGGAAAAGGCAGAAGAGTCATTTGCAAGCCTGACAGAGGACAGGTTTAGACTTTACATTGACTTTTTGTCTTGAACTGCACAGGGAAGCTGGAGGAAACAATCTGGCTAATGCTCTGTTCATGTCATATACAACCACAAATACATTCCACTTTGTTAGAAAACTATTATCCCAATTGTAACTCACTGTTGGAGATTAGCCACTACTGCACACAGACGTGTGTAAAATAACACTGCATAATAATACATTCTATACCTTCTGTGGCTGCCCGTTGCTTGAATAGACAGTTGTCATGATTAGACTTTAGTTAAGATGTAACTCCCTTTACCATAGATTCCCATCATATGGTGCAGTAGACCCCCCCCCCGTACAAGAGATAGGAGAGTGTTGGGGCGCATACATTTACACAATGAAATACATGTGGATGGACAGCTCAGTAAGTAACACTACAGTCTATGATGCAATCCTTTTCCAACATTTTACATGTTCAAACAGGGGGTGCAGTGCCAACGGGGCCAGCAGATAAATCCATCATTGATTTTGGTGTCTGCACTACAAAAATCAAAATCTTACCAAATGTATTTTTCTTATTTCTAGTCAAAATATCTCATCACACTTAAAATAAGACATAATCACCTAAAGAGTGAATTTTCAGTGAAATATGATAACTTATTTTTAGACAACAGATCTTGAAAATCTTTTTTCAAGAATTCTTACCAAGATCATTTTCACTTGTTTAGGCCCAAAATACATCAGAGACCTTCTAGTCCAGTCTGAACCATCCAGACCACTCAGGTCATCTGGTGCAGCTCTGCTCTGCATTCCAAAAGTCAGAACTAAACATGGAGAATCAGCGTTCAGTTTCTACGCTCCGTATATCTGGAACAAACGACCAGAAAATATCAGGTCTGCTGAGAGTCTGAGTTCTTTTAAGTCCAGGTTAAAGACTCACCTGTTCACTGCTGCCTTTGACTAAAAGGCTTTTGACTTTTTAAAGTTTATATTCTCTTTCGAAACTCTGCACTGCAGCTCTTACTTTAATTTGTGTGTGGTTTTATATTTTTGGGTTCTATGTGTTGTTTTCTTACTTGCTGTTTTTAATCACCTTTTATATGTTTCTTTTATAATGTTTTAAATGTGTTTCTCATTCCCTGTGGTTGTATTTCAATGTCCTGTGTGAAGCACCTTGAATTGCATCGTTGCTGAAATGTGCTATACAAATAAACTTACTTTGTTCCATTGGCAGATTTTTTTTTGTGCTTAATTCAGGATTTTTTTTTTTTTTGTGCATAATTTAAGCAAAAAAAAAAAAAAAAAAAATCTGCCAATAGAACAAGTGAAAATTATGTGCCCCAACACTCCCTTATCTCTTGCATTGGGGGGTGGTCTACTGCACCATTTATGATGGGAATCTGTGGTAAAGGGAGTTACATCTAAACTAAAGTCTAATCATGACAACTGTCTATTCAAACAACAGGCAGCCACAGAAGGTATAGAATGTATTATTATACAGTGGAAACTGTAGAACTGCATGGACTGAACATTAAATATCTTTGACAACAGCCAGTGATTGAGTGAATCACACAAAGTTGTCAAACATAGGCCTATACCTCTACTATCTCCTGTTGTTTCTAATTTAAAATTATTTGGGACGTAATGGAAATTCAGTGTCATAACTGAGTCCAACCTTATTAAAGCCAACTCTCTGCTTTGGTTCCAAAAGTGGTCACATTAGTGAGGTTCAATTGTATTAATATTATTAGTGTATGATAATTAAAAAAACCAGTACAGTTTAATGTGAAGTGAAGCATTTATGTAATTAAACCCCGTCCCCCTTTCATTTTTTTCTGGCTCACCACTGAAAACATCTACATCTGTCTGCATCTATGTGTGTATAAAGTACGTTATTGTCCTAAAAATAATATAATATTGTTACAATCATTTTCCACTTACAGTGACCACAGTGGACAGTTTATACTTTGCATCACTTGTCAAACCAACAGTACATTGTTTCTGTTGGAGGTCTGGTGACCCTGGTGTCAACATGTTTCAGTCTAACATGGCTGAGCTGCTGCTGACATCAGTGTTACAGTGGAACAACTGGCTTTTACTTCCCATCTATAAATGTAGTTTGACACTGAGTGTACAGACAAAGCGATAAGAGAAAAAAGATGTGGTGATTTTTTTTTATTTTTTTTTTGAGGGTGGCTTTCAGTGGAAATTGGAGGAAAAATACAGTAGCTGTCTTAGCCTGTGATTATGTTGCAATGGAAGGAACAATTAGCTTTCAGTTCTTTGCTCTCACAAACTCTTCCAGTGCTGTGAGTGTGTGTCATGTACACTCAGTCTCACCAGTCAAACTGAAAAACTGCATGAAGCTCTGACCAAGTATCAAAAGTGGTGTTCATAGAGGGGGAAATGCTAGGAAAACAGGGGAAAATAGTGAGCAAACTTTTGCTTCAGTTGTATTTTGCACAGTTAATTTGTGGGTGCAGTGGACACAGAATGAACTAGAAGCACTCAGAGAGCGCAGACCTCCGCCAAGGCAGATCAGTGACCCCCCCACGCCTGACCATCACCAAAATTTAAACATTTGTTACTTGTGCCAGTATCAACATTTCCTGAAATTTTCATCCAAATCCGTCCTTAACTTTTTGAGTTATCTTGCACACAGACAGACAGACAAAGAGACAAAACAACGCAAAAACATTGACCTTCTTGGCGGAGGTAAAAATCGATGGCCAAAAAACAAAAACTCCTATCTGCAAATTTTTAGAGTTTGAGTTTTCACATTAAATGGGCTGCACTTTGGGAGGCATAAATACCTAGTATGTATTGTTAACACATAATATAGAACGAGAGTCTGAGAACAGTAGAAAACGCTTGGATATCTTTAACAAAGACCATACTATCATAAAACTAAACTTTTTTTTTTTGTTTCCTGAAAAAAGTGATTTTTCAGATAGGTTTTGTATTCTGGCCATCGAAATGACATAAATACTCCAACTTACCCCATTGCATTAATCCATTTCACTGGATGTATCAGTGAAAAGACATTATTGGCTGATGTAGTAAAGTTAGGTGAACAACTGCAATGTTTAGAATTGTCATGACATTGAGTTTTTACTGAAAAAAGGACAGTCTTTCAGTCTGGCATAAACTAAATGACAGACATTGTGGAGCATGAACAAATAAGGCGCCTCTGTAGACTGGCTTTTGTTTGCGGTCTGGCTTGTCTGGAGGACAAGGTAACGCTTCTATCAGCGCAGAGTGATGAGTGAAAATGGTTCCTGTTCAGAAAACAGCAATTTATTCCACCAGTGATACCAAGTCCGCTCATCATTCACGAACACACGACTGCAAGCACAATATTTAGAACTGATGTTTTGTGATTGGTTCCCTAAAACAACAACAAATCATATTAGCCACCACTGGTTAGCACTGAGCTCACATATGCGCCCCCCAATAAGCCCCGCCCCCCTCCTCCTGCCTGCTCCACTGTCTTCCTTACACATAAGTCCCATCTTTAAGGAAAATAAGTTAATAAATCCAGTTTATTTCTTTTGCTTTTGCTTTCACTTTTATTGTTTTTATAATTGTTATTTTCTTTCTAACTGCACTTTCTCTGTTTTAAAAACCTTCAACGCTTTGCTGGGCAAGTGACTATTTTGGTCATTTCTGCCCACATTATAAGACAGTGACAACAACAGTTCCAGTGAGGACAGTGAGTCAACAATCTCAGGTCCAGTGTGTTCTACAGGGTCTGTAAGGTCCACCTCTGCATGAACAGTGAGTGTACCTGCTTTGTTAGGTACCATGAAGTAATGGTACTAATGTAAGGAATGATGTTCAAAGGGATACTGTGGATGTGGACAGGGGTCTGGATCCCTTATGTTGGTCTAATGTTCTAAAATACATGTTCCTTTCACCTTACATGTGTTCTTGTAGTATTTCATATTGTGGCATGTTGGAGGAGCAGCTGGGGAAGTTTCCCAGCATGCACTGGGACAAAGTAATTTGGGATAGTTTTGATGTATTTACAGTGTTCTGGGTTTGAAAGAAGTGTTGTTCTTGTCTGATAACAGAGTAATGGTGTGTTTTACCCTTTTTGTTAGTTGTTTTCTTGTGGAAGGATTAATTCTGTTGATTTCGTTTTCTTGCACCATGAGCTAAGTTGCTCCTTTGTTTCATGACCCTCTGTAATGGTTATTGAGTTGATTAATAATAAAAATACCGGAATGTCTGAAATAAATATATTCAATTAATTGCAATAGGGAGAATGAGTTTTTGAAAATCAAGTAAATCGCAAAACCAGCTTAGTCATGGAAAGAATTAAACTCGTACTGTGAGGTTCTACTTATATTATATTTCCCTGCAGGACTTTCAGCTGTTTTGTTTCAGTAGGATGTGAGTATTTTCAATGACACAGAAGCTACCTGAAGAGGATTAATGTGAGAATTTTTGGAAAAAAAATTGGATTATATTTATTAGAAGAAAAACAAAATATGTAAAGAGCTAGTTGCAAAAGTATGAACTTTTACATGTTGAAAGTATCCATATACGTTGAATTAAGGGAAAAAAATAAAAAAAATCTTGAATTAAGCAAAAAAAAAAATCTGCCAATGGAACAAGTGAAAATGATCTTGGTAAGATTTCTTGAAATAAGATTTTCACGATCTATTGTCTAAAAATAAGTTCTTATATCTCACTGAAAAGTTACTCTTTAGGTGATTATGTCTCATTTTAAGTGTGATGAGATATTTGGACTAGAAATGAGAAAAATACACTTGGTAAGATTTTGATTTTTGCAGTGTATCTTATTTTATCAAAAAAATAATATACAGAAATGTGTAAAATAATATTTAAAATGCAATAAAAGCTGCAAACTTAGCATCTAAGATTCAAGTTCAAACAACGTAAATACCTTCATACAGCTGCATTCAGAATTCATCACTGTAACAAATAAATGTGAGCTGCTCAATATTATAATAAAAGACTATAATTCATTTCACGGTCAGTTTTTAAAACCGTCTTCTACACTTTTCCTGCTTTTGAATGAGAGCATTCTCCGTATTGTAGTATCTGACAAGTCCTTAACCATTTATATCAAACTGAAACATTATATAAAGGAGAAAGCCTGAAGTTACTTTGGGATGAAAAACCTTGAAATATACTTTCAATAAAAGTTCAACAATATTTATATCAGGTCATTGTGCAGTGACTGGAAGGCATTTGATGTCATTCTGGTGTTTATGAAAGTACCTTTGAATTCATTTCACTGTGTGCATTGAGCCGTTAACTTCTTGGAATACAGGAATGTCATAAGAGAACAGTTTTTGCACCATGGGACGCTTCTGTTAAATGGCATCATATTCCTTGGTTGTTACATGAGCGTGCAGAGCAATCATCAGACCTAATGTCTCCCATGGCTGCTTATATCACTGCTGATTCACCACCATGTTTAACAGCTGGTAACACACTTGCGAAAGGATACTTTGGCTTTTTTTCTGTATATATCTATATATTCCATGTTTTGGAAAACAGTAAAAATTAATCTTCATGTAATATCTTTCTACTTCACAGGGTTTTATTCTTCTGCAGCGTTATGCATCACACTTTGTCCACAAACCTTGAATAAATTAGGTTTAAAGCCGATTCTGGGTCAGTATTGTGGTTATTTTCACAGCTGTACTTTGGCTGTATGTGCTTTAGTTGGTCTTTTTTTTTTTTGTCTTTTTCCAGGTGTTCTGTTAAATGTTCAATATGTTGAATTGAACTGAATATGCAGCCCAGGATTTTCACAGACTAATGTGCCTAGGTGAGCTTTGTGTTGGAGTCTGTGTTTAATCTGCTCCTGTTGTTGTTATTAGCTGATGACTACATTCATATTAACAGCCTGCATCTTAAAGGTGCAGTATGGAGGAATTATGTTCTAAGTAATCATAAAATGGCCCTGACTGTCACCAGACATTAAGGAATCATGTTCATTTCAAATACTGGTATCACTGACAGTAGTAGTCCAGACAGAATATTTGCATTTGAAAAGCTAAATGTCGGCCCCTAAATAATGTTTCTGTTGACATTGTATGTTTTGGTCTGAGGCTCCGCCCATCACCTGTCTGCCAATCACAGAGTCAGTAGCCTTTCAGCATCCAGGTTGCCAGTTCCCACTGAGCTGCAGCTGGAACATTTCTGATCATAAATGTCTGATGTTACTAAACCTAAAAGGCCTCTTATTATTCCCAAATACGTCGTGACAAAGTGAGAAACAAAACAAGCACATGTATAGGAGATGATTTTGAAACACGGAGATGGATGAAAGAAGAGAAGAATTTGAAGACCAATGCCGGCTCTGCCTTAGTCTGACCACCGGTAAGAACCACTGAGAGCCGGGGCCACGGCCTCTGTACCTGGTCCAGGACCGTCTGTGTCTTCTCCCGGAGCTGGGCTGACGTCTCTTCTCCTGGCCCTGGTGAAGAGACTGCCGGTCTGGGACTGGTGAAGAGACCGGGTGCTGGTGTAGGACTTATCACTTGCCATGGTAGTTCCTTGTAGTACAGTGTTTCCTGTGGAAGTGACCTGTTCATGTAGCGGTGTGTAATCCAAAAAGGCGGTGGTGCGTGCGTGGTTCAGCCGGGGGGGGGGGTCCGTGCAGCATGTACTTCATGGAAGTAAAAGTGAAACTTAAGGCTCATTTCCCTTTTCCCTATCTCCTAAATCTGTGAAAACTTTCATTTGAGTGGGCAGGATGTTTGTCCTGGCCTATTATATACTCAGTGCCAATGACAACTCAACATTTGAATGTGTTTTATTGTTCCTGAGCTGCATCAATATGTTTAAGTTTCACCTGTATAAGATAATCCCAGACAATTTCTTAACAACCTGAGACTGGTTGAGCTATTGTCACACTTGAATGAACTTGTCTGCATTCATAAGACTTGTTTTTCTCATTGCTCAGTAATGAACTGCTCAACTTAAGGAATTGTGGTCAGTTCAGGAGTGGTCATGTTCTGTATATAAAGCCAAGCTGAAAAGCACCAAAATAATTTGCAATAACTCAGCGATGCCTAGACTGACACGTGACCAAAGATGCCATGCTATGGAGGCCGGAATCTCTGCTTGGCAGGTGGCGCGTCGTTTTGGATGCAATGCGTCCACCATAGTCAGGATGCAACAGAGGCATGAAGAAACTGGCTCAACTGCAGACAGACCTCACCCTGGACGAGCACATGTGACCATGCCACAGCAGGATCACTACACTGAGCTGCAGCACCTCCGGGACCACTTTGTGACTTTTGGTTTTGGGGGTCCTTGAGTTTCTTACTTTATCCTTATTTTTTGTCAACAAATTTGGATGTGATTTTTTATTTTTACTGTATAGAAATGGCCTATGATTAATTCCAAAGAGTTTATGGAATAAAAATCCTCATCGATTTAAAAAAATATAAGAATCTTCAAGTGTTGCGTTATCATTGACACTGAGTATATATTATACTTATGCAGAATAAGTCTGGTAATGATTTTTTGTGTGAAATTTATGGTGTGGTGGCAAGGATTAGTGGACATGCTAGTAGTAGACGCTCATGCTGGATCTGGCAACCCCTAGTCTGGGGGAAGGCACAGAGGATACCACGCATACAGTATTTTGAATGTGATTGCAGTACCAGTTTTGGCCACAAACCTACGTACGGCACCTTTAACCCATTCATGCACGAACCTTTATCAAGATTTTTTTTTTTTTCTTGAGTGTTTTTATTTGTCTTTAAGCATAAAAAAAACCCCAAAAAAACAATGCAATTGAAAATTTTCCTATGAACCAATTTTTCATGGCATTCCAAAAATGTCCACTCAGCTGGACACCATGCGTTTAATTTTTGAAGCAAAGAAACATGTATTTACTGATATATTGTGTGAAAACTATGAAATAAAAACATTTTTTTAATTCTGCTAATCTGATATTTTATCACATTTTAACATACTCTAATAATAGTCACAACTCACTTCATGGAGATAATATACAAACAACCCTTTTTGCTTAAAAAAAAAAAAAAAAAAAAAAAAAAAAACTGTTAATTACAGTATAATAAGAATATTAAGCAATTGATTTACACTCAAACATGTTAGTGTAGATCAGGTTTATCAAGAACAGTAAAGTTACAGTAATGGTATGAATTGCAGTATATGGGATGATGCATAAGCGTCCACTGTGTTGGAATTAAAACAACAAAACCCATGAATATACGTATAAAAGAACAGCTTTGAAAAGATGTCCACTATGCATGAAAAGGTTAATTTGTATGTGATTTTGTGGGATAAAATGAAACTAAATATCACACAGTCTGAAAACATCACAAACTTTATGAAGATATATATAGAAAATGTATTTTCCAGAGATATAGTAACAATGAATGGAATACAACAGTAATAGTCATTGATGGGATGTAGTCATTTCTTGTCTTTTTCTGACCTATTGTTTTTATGGACTGTATACATTAGCTGATTAGCCAAGTCATGTAAAATTGGGGTATGGACAATATAAGTACATATCTCTGATCTGTAGTCCAGAGTTAGCTTTAGTAGCGTATGTATATTTAATATTTTATCCAGCAGATTTTTACACAGACCTAAATTTTTCAGTACTTCGTGATATTTCTATACAGTCTTTTTTGCTACTAAACAGAACAGAACTGCTAAATGGATTTTCATTGTTCCTATGACAGTGACAATAAAGATTCTATTCTATTCTATTCTATAAGGGTAAAGCATGTTCCCTTTAAGTGCTGGTCTGTATCAAAGCTTCCAGTATTCCTGTTTGCTGACATGGTTTGTGCCTTCATCACACTGCGTTGTAACTTTTTTTTGGGGGGGGGACTTATCGGATGAAATGTATCTTTTAATGTTGTGAATATAAATGAGTGCTATCATGCTCTCTGACAGACACAACCCTCTGCGTGACTTTATCATTATGATTTATTTATCCACTTCTTCCATGTCTGTAGTGAGAATATGATTCATGTTTCAAATATCACAGCTTCTGTCCTTTCTCTGACCTGCTACATGTCTGCCTTGTAATTGTGGCACAGGGATTTTTTTTTTTTAAGAGCCTCATTCCGAGTCTCAGCGGAGGCCAAGAACCACCAAGGGAGTTTCCTCCTCCAAACGCCACTGATCAGAAACCACATCAGAACTCATCGAATTTCTCCAAAACTCTGAAAAACAGAGGGCCTAGAATTACCCTTTGGAAATGAGAACAATCTGGGGACTAAAATAACCTTTGGGGACTTCCTATTTTTGCCTTACATTCTGGTTTACATTGATAATGGGTTAGATCTCATCAGAGAAGTTGTGTTTAGTCTTAACATTTGGCTTTGTTTATCTGACCATATGTTTTCTAACCTCACAAAATGTCCCTTCTTACTTCCAGGAAACAGAGTTAATCAGTAAATCCAGATTTCACTTGTATTGTGTGATTTGTTCTGCCTTTCTCTGGGATTGTATTTTATGTCATTGCTTTGGTAGCATGTGGGTTAACGCTTTATCGGGCAAATGACAATTTTTGGAAATTGCCGCAAACATTAAATATGGGACCAATCCTGTGCCTCAGTGAGGACAAGAAGTATGTTGGTATATATTAATGTTATATCGGCTAAAATTTACTTAGGGGGTCAAATGAGTGGCCATTTTTGTCAAAAAAAGTTGTAAGAAATGCATAGAACTGTGTTGAAATAATGCTAATACATTTGTGCACAGACTACTGATATTATTTGACAGTGGAAGCTATATTTTCAGAAATATTGGATTTTGAATAGCACGTGTATGTGAAAACTTTTGCTGGTGGACGGACGTGACATTACCCATGATAATCTGGTCAGTACCAGTACTTTATTAGTAATAAATTTATATACTTACTATTGCTAATTCTCCTCTTATTCATAAATGTTCGTATTGTGGATCTAAAACAATAACAGCTGACACAAAAACACAAAATGTGGCAGTGGACGGATGTGACATGGTTGTTACAGATCCCATCATACTGATGCTCGGCAGCCATGTCACCGTTTCTACAAATGATCCCTGTGCAAAAACTAGTATCATAATTATTTGTTGTATAGTTTATCATCATACTAAAGAGGAAATAACAATATACAGGGTGTCCCATAAGTCTCCATACATAGGAGGCATAATACATTCCATACATATATGGTTCTAACATGTATTTCTTTATATTTCAGATAACCCAAAGAACGCATTTGAATAAAGAGCAACGAATTGAAATCATCCTGATGGCCGGTTCAGCAAGCAGTCGTATGGTTGCAAGCGCATTTAACAGAAAACATGGGACGAGTATCACACACGACACTGTGGCAAAACTTATTGTCAAGTTCAAAACACAGGAAGTGTTTTGGATCAATTTGTTCCCAACAAAATGGCAGTCATATAGAGCATATTATATAAATAAAAATGGTTTATGTCAAGAATTTAATGTTATTTTTCCTATATATGGAGACTTATGGGACACCCTGTGGAATTGTTATTTCTTGATAAAAATGCTTATTATTAGAAAACTTGATTTAAAAAGTGACGTGTGACATTCTTAATGTATGTATTGGCGTAACAAAAGCAGGATGGATCAGCACCATACTCCATATTGCAACCTGTCAAAATAAAACATGTGATATGTAGGATATAATCTTGTAAGAAAAACTGGAGAATCTAAAAGAATAGAATATTTGTTTTTCAGGTAAATTCAGTTAAAATATAATTTGGCCATTTGTGACATGAAAATTTAGCATTAATTGTGATGAAATTGGACATTTTTGACCTGAAAACATAGTTCATATGACCAACAACATGTTGCAACAGAACTGAAATCTTTTAAATTTGCATAACTTGCATTTACCAACACAAAGTTCCTTTGGGGATTACTTACATTGATTTCTTATGCACAAAGACAGAAATTGGACCTCTAAGCAAATTTTAGCCGATATATATATTGCGATCTAGAAAAAATGAGTATGAAAAAAAGGAGGATATAACAGCTGCGTGGTGCCGATGTAAATGGTCAAACAAATGAGTTGTGTTTCCTCTCGTTGTGGCAACAGGTGGAAGGCACTGTCGACACAGAACACGTGTTTCAGTACCATCTTTCTTGTAGCTGAAATAATTCCAGATAACTGACGTTGCTTTTCTTTTGGCACCAAGTCTTTGTTTGCGGTGATTTTCTGTGGTTCATTGCTCATTTTTCAATGTTGTTACTAGCAACTCCAAACTGATTAAGAATGATTGTGATTAGCATTGTGTGTCACATAACCTTGAAATTAGATGAGAACACATTGGGTTACTTTGCCTCTTATATTGCAGGACCTGCGATGTGACTATTGCGCACACATACATCGCAAAGATGATGCTCCAACGATGTGTTGTGCAGCTCTAATTCAGAGAGATTTTATAGAAATTTTGAAGCTGTGAATAGTAAATATAAGTGATTTTTTTGTCACTTTATGATCTTATAACTTTTTTTATTGCCTGTGTTTACTTATTAGCAAGTGCTGCTCTGATGTTTTATGGCAAGAGGAGGTAGACTGTTGTCACGGGAACCAACGAGGAGGTACATGACATACATGATCTTCAATATCACACTAAGGTTGAAATTTGGAATTTCAGTATTTCAATGAGTGCCCTATAAAGGGTTAAGTCATTTAAAATAAATGTACGACTGAGAAGCGTGTTTGCAGAAGATAGGTTTGGTTTGGTGTTTGAAAGACGACACAGAAACACATTGTGCTGCAGTATTTTTAAGAAACACTTACATAAAGGGTGTCTAAGAAGTCTTTTTTCAGTTTTATTTCTAGCTTTCATTGAGTATAATACTACAAGTGAGTCAGTCAGTTTAAATCTCTCAAAACCTTTCAAATGTACAAATGTACCAATTACTCTGCTAGCATTTTCATTTAGTAATTTGTATGTCATTCCATAAAGGTCTAATGCCCTTCAAACGGACTGGATTTGTGGGTTCTTTTAGATTTGTTATTTATGTTTCTTTTCTAAAGACGTATTTTCATAAAAAAAAAAAAAAAAAAGACACAGAAAAAGGCTTGTTTCCAATTTACAACGAAAAAAAAAAGAAATCTGTGGTCAAACATTTTCCAGGCTCTGTCTATTCTGTGCTCACTGTTCTTTAACTTACCTAAGACATATGGATCATCAGCTCTGAATAATCATCTCGCTGTGTCTAGAAACAACAGCCTGAAGTAAAACAGCACCATCTTGTTCTCTACTGATTGACAATTTTTTTTTCCCACAATAGCACAGGCAGGCCAAGGACCCATTTGAAAGACGTATAGAGTCCTGATAATGTTCCATTTTCAGGCCGCTATACAGACTCCAATGAGCATTTTCCTATTTATGCCCCTCGTGTTTTCTGATTTGAGTGGATATGTGTAAGTACTCTTTACAAGGGGTAATGGAATCTGTCAGAGCATTCATTCTCCATCTACTTATTACCCTCCATACACATGCACTTCAGTATCAAAGCCTTCACTGCTGAGCCAAAATATGCCACTGATATTTCTCAAATATCCCACAAACAGCTTCAATCAAAACGTGTCAATATACATTACAGCCCGTTCTTTGAGGGTAGCACTGAAGCCTGCAATTTTATATACAGGTTGCAAAGGAATGGGGGGGGGGGTTGCTTATAGTGGTTCAGTCGAGTGCACTCAACACTTATCCAGTCAGTACATATGTAGGAGGAACGTTGTGTGTGATGGAGATCTGTTGATTGCGCGGTAGAAGTAGTTCACGAAGTCAACACGGGAAGTTTGTAAAATGGAGAACTTCATGCTCAGTTCATCAAAACTCTGTGACAGAACTGATTTGAAAATAGCTCCGATACAGATAAGCAGGAAATGCAAGGGAGGAGGAGGAGGAGGAGGGAGGGGGGTGGGGGATCACAGGGAAGGAATGAAGACTCGCTCCCTCGTCGACCGCTCGGCATTAAGGAGAAAACAGCATCGGAGCGAGGGCAGTGATTGCCTGTGTTGCCCTATGATTGAGGCTGAGGCTCTTCTCATTAGGTCTTATTTCATGTGTGAGCACACGGCCGATTGATTCATTGATGTGATGACCTGGAAGCCCACGGGTGGCGCGTAGGTCACTCGGACAACTGTGAGTAATCAGCTGCTTCACAAAGGTTGACATACACCTCGGTGACACAGTAACATGAATGTAATCAAACATTTATGGCAGGTATGTGTCGGGTTTTTAAGACCTTTCTGTATTTGTACTGATGTAATGTTTCAGGTATTTTGTTAAAAGTCATTGATTCTTCCTAGGATGTAGATTTCCCTCTAGATGCCCATACCAATATCCTCCTGAGACCCAGCAATGCATTTGTGTCCTCTGTAGTGGACAAGAGTTTCCCAGTTTAAAAAAACAAAAACAAAAAAAAAAAACAGTCCACTGAAAAGGACATTATATTAAAAAAAATGTTACTGAAAAAAAAAACGACTGTTGCATCATGCTGTTATTATTATTATTATTATTATTATTATTATTATTATTATTATTATTATTATTATTATTATCATTATTATTATTGTTATGTGAAATGCAGAGTATATATATATGTGTGTGTGTGTGTATATGTGTGTGTGTGTATAGATATATATATATATATATATATATATATATATATATATATATATACACACACACACACACACACACACACATATATATATATATATATATAGCCTGTATTTGTCTGTGTCAGGGGTGTCAAACTCATTTTAGTTCAGGGGCCACATTCAGCTACATTTAATCTGAAGTGGGCCGAACCAGTAAAATAATAACATAATAATATAGAAATAATGTCAACTCCAAACTTTTCTCTGTTTTAGAGCAAAAACAGTACATTTACATTATGAAAAGGTTTACATCAACAAACTATCCTTTCAAAATATGTGAATAACATGAACAAACTGAAAAAATAAGTGTAATTTTAACAATATTCTGCCTCAGTTTATCATTTGCACATGTACATTATAATTTATAGATCACAGTGGATCTACAAATACACAAAACATTTAATAACAAACTGAAATTTGTTAAAATTATACTTACTTCTCTTAAGACATTTCAGGTTTTTCATATTTGTTCAGGTTATTCACATTTTTTTGCAAAAATTATACTTTGTTTTTGTGTAAATACATGAAAATATTTACATTTACATAGAGGAAAATTGGGAGTTGTCATTATTTATATGTTATTATGATAGTATTTTACCGATTTGACCCACTTGAGATTGAATTGGTCTGAATGTGGAACCTGAACTAAAAGGATTGTTAATATTTTAGTGTAATTTTTGCATTTCACAAATTCATCCCAAGGGCCAGACTGGACCTTTTGGCGGGCTGGATTTGGCCCCCGGGCTGCATGTTTGACACCTGTGATCTATGTGAACAGGTTTTCTACTTTGTCGTTCCAGCTTCAGATAAGAGAAGAGACACCAACAGCTTTTCCATCACCTAATGTACCACTAAGAAAAACAGTAAAAAAAAAAAAAATTAAATGACCTATCCACAAGCCCCACTGATGTACAGTACAACCTGCTAACTAACATCACTGTCCTTTCACCAGTGTGAAATAATATCCTTTGCTGGTAAGATAAAAGGGTAAGATAAAAAAACAAAAACAAAACTTACTTCTGTCATCCGTTGATGAATGAAAATGAATTTTTAGATGAATTTCAGTCTATAAATATCATCAAAATATCACAATTAATTAACCCATAAATACCCAAACAGCCAGCACTGACCAAAAGCATCTGCTGATGTAAACTGTATTTACTGTTCATCCTCTAATCCTATCAATCCATGTAAATAATTGGTGTAAAATACAGTTTGTCGTCTTTTCATGGTCATCAGATATGACCCATTTGGACGTTCAGAGGCTCCGTAGTGAACGTGGAAACACTGTCATCTTCTACAACATTGATTCACCAGTAAAACCCACAGACTTTGATAAATGATTTAATCTCATTATATTCTATAATGTGCAATATCTGTTAAATGTTTACAGTCTTTTATTATGTTATCTTTCACACTATTTATCCCACGATATTTATCTTTCCATGTCATTTGCACTACATCTCATGTTATTTGCACTACTTATATTCTATTTTTTACAAATCTTCTTAGTTGCAATACTTTTTATTTTTAATGTAAATAACGGTCCCTTTTTACTCCTATTTGTTGTTTTGACTTGTGAATTCTTGCACTGAACCTGAGAGCTCTACCTCACTTTTGTTGTACTTGGTACAATGACAATAAAGAGATTCTGAAATGACAGTGGATGGACACACTTGGTTTATGTTCAATTAATGATATATTTGACTGAAAAAGTCCCTTTTTCTTCAGTGTTCTCTGTTTCTGATATAATATCCTTTGAATTTACTCTGAGCTTTAATGAACTACATGATTAGTTAATTACATATAGGAAAATACATGATTTACACTGAAAAGATGCAAAATACTGACCATTATATTACAATTAATGGTGTTCAATCGCTTAAGAAAGGTTAAATATAGAGAAAAATTCATTTGGGAACTAATACATAAGTAGCACCGGGTCTTTATGGGTTAACATGCATTTCACTGACAGAATAAAGGAAGCTACAAGTGGTTTGAGTCAGTGTTCAGAAAGCCTTACTTTGTTTTATTGTGATGTTTCAGTGATATATTGTCACAGGTAATTCACACAATATTATTAATTCTGCACAACTGCCTGCTTTGAATTGTCAGGAGCTCTTTGCTCTCTGAACGTCTCTGATAATGGCGAATGCTGGCTCAAAGAATAAATGTTAACATTAACATCATCTTCAACAGAGCAGTTAGAGCAGGGTGGGAAAAAAAGGCTTATTGGAGAGAGCCCATCATATCAGCAGAGATTCTGCCAAGATGAATGGCTCCGTCTCAATAAATTGTATTTTTTGTGACATAGAAGCATGTGGGACCCTTGCCTAATGTAGCGTAAAAGTCTCTTTTGTGGAGCCTCCAATTCATTGTATCAGCCTGTCAGAGCTAAACTAGGGAAATCAGAGCCAACAATGGAAACAGAAAGGAAAGAGAGGTCAGGGCACCAAACTTGTTCCAGGAAAAAACATGCGCCTTTTTTTTTCCCAAAAGATGACAATCAGAGTTCGAATGAGACGGAGCTATTATCTGGAGATTATTCTTGAGAGATAGAGGCTGGAGTTTACCCAGCTGTGGCGGGTTTGTGTGCGCTTTGTCGAGACTTTTAATTGAAGATGAATCGTAAAAGTTGAGGACTGTTCACAGGCATTTGGATTCTGAAGCCCTTTCCCCACATTTAAAGGCATCGACAAACATCTGTACTTTGGTGTGTCTGTAATGCTCTGCCAGCTCTAGCATTAAAAGCTCATGCTGTCAATTTCATGCTTCGTGCACCACAACAGCATCTGCACAGAGATATTGTTTTAACGCAGGAGGAGAGAAAATCTAAAAATCACAAACTAGTCTTGTGTAAACTTTGAAAAAATTCATCTTTACCACAAATGTGTTGTTCATATTGTCATGGACTGACTCTTAGTCCAGTCCAGGAGTGATGGCTTAACATTCCCTGTGAGTGATTTCAGACACATACTGAGATGCATGCGGCCAATACCATCAAACTTTTTTTTTTTTCTTGAAATGTGTTAAAGCAGTGATTCTCAACTGGTGGGTCGTGACTCAAAATTGGGTCGCAAACCTGTTTTTAGTGGGACACAGGCCTTTGTCTGGACAAAAAATGAAGTTAAGAAACCAATTCTGTGCTTTATTTTTTCCAGGTTTCTATTGACACAGTACGGTGGCACGAAATATCAGTTTGTCTATTTCCACAGGGCCAATCAGCGCCCTTGTTGCGTCATGTGTCGACTGGTAACTTGTCACATCCCGAAAAGTACCAAAACAAACAGATAGCAAATAGGTCGGACCTTCAGACAGCAGATATTTAGCTCAATAGGTGCAATGCAAATAAAGGTTTGATTTGTGGTAAAAGCAACATTTTTTTCCTGCGGGGGGGGCACAGTGCTGGTAGGTAAATTCAACGTTCATAAAAATCAGCCAATGGGACAACATTCAGAGTGCAGAATTTGGACCACAGCACTGAATACACTGAACTGAGAAGTCCACCCACCTTCTGCAGCCTCAGTCTCACTGACCTCACAGCAAAGACCACCATAAAACAACAACATATAGAGGAATTTACAACAATAATTCCTATTCTATACTATATAGCAGGGGTGCCCAATCCTAGTCCTCAAGAGCAACTATCCTGCATGTTTTAGATGTATCCCTCTTCCAACACACCTGATTCAAATGATAAGCCTATCATCAAGCTCTGCACAAGCCTGATAATGACCGTCAGGTGTGTTGGAAGAGGGAAACCTCTAAAACATGCAGGATAGTAGCTCACGAGGACCAGGATTGGACACCCTTGCTATATACTATCACTAATTTGTCATTTCTTCCATCAGTTGCCACAGTACTGTAGTAGCAAAATGCACAAAAGAATGCACTGAAGTATACTCCATATATCACCACAGTACTGTGGCAACAAGAGGCTAATGAGTTTATGGAACAGTATCCATGATTGGCTCTAGTACAAATGGTAACATTTGATTAGTTTGTGGCAACAGACAAACCAATACTTCATGCCACAGTACTGTGGCAGTAGTCTTTGCCTTATTTTTTTATGGAGTTGAGTGCCATCCATTCATACACCCAACAGTAGGTGGCAGTAATACACTGTAATGCTAATTAACACCAGACATTTCACAGCAAAAAAGAAGAACCAAAAGTTCATATTTATATTGTATTTATATGGCAAAACTCAGGTATGACAACAGCTACACCAGATATGGTTTTACCTTCATTAAGGGCAAAAACCTCAGTGTTTATTTCTTGAATAAGTGAATGAATGCACTTTTCATTTTGTGGACTTTTTTAGTTTTGGTTAAAATGTACCTAATTTAGTGTGATAGGGAATATTTCCGTATATATCATCACCACCTGCTGGTCAGTTTGGTTTATCATTAAACTTGTCATCTGTGTTTGCAGACTGTGATATTCTGTTTTATCTCAGGTTCAAAACACACCATCTTTTCATTGAATACATTTGTGAAGTTTAACTTTTATCAGTTTGGGTCTTGTCTTTTAACTGAGGGGTGATAGTGGATCCTGAAGCCAGACCAGTTGAAAACCACAGTATTGAAGAACTTAATTTCTACCGTCTACTGTATAGTCACGTTGAGTAGTTTAAAGTCATAAGGGCCAAAACAAACTAAATCTTGTTCTACATGACCCCCATTACAATTCCAATTTATTTTCCCACCCACAGTCTGAATCACATTGAACCTATTGACCATGGAGATAGAAAAAGACTGGTAAACAAAACAAGATGTTGTACACTTCCCCTTCATTAAATACTGAGAGCCCATTGAAAATCAACAACGTATTGATGAGAACAGCTACATGTTGCCAAACAGTCGGCTTAAAGGAATTAAACTTGAATGCTGGTGTTTTCTTTTCCTGGTTGAATGCATCTTTAAGTCGACGGCTTTACTGAAAACAGTCTTCCTTTTCATTGAGGATCATGGGGAAATTATGAATTCTGCCGCCTAATATCACTGTATACGAGTACATGGCTGCTCCTGATAGTCGAATGTAGGAAGAAATCCCATGCTGCTGGTATTCCTCCCTGTCCTTATTATTTGAATATAAAACCCATCAGCTTAGCTCGGCATTCAAGACAGTGTTCTTTGTTGTGGGTGATTGCCGCCATGCTTGGGACTGATACGGTTGTGTGCTTTTATTTTACCCGGCACTCCAGTGGGTCCGTTGTGATTCAGCAGTCATTATCAATGCCCAACACATGTCGGCCTGCCTCTAACTGTCCTAGTAGCACACTGACCACAACAGGGAACCCAACGCACTAATCCATCGCAGTCTCAAAATGCATCCTGAACAATTGCTTGGCATTTACAGCGCTCACATGAGGTTGCTAAAGTATGTCTTATTCCGTGTAAGGGAATAACAGGGTGGACAGCATATTTATTCTGTTGTGAATGCGGAATGGATTAATCTGACGATCCTCTCTCACATTTCGACAGGAATCATAAAACGGGGTTACGCAAACATATAGAGTTTGTCACAACAAACGATTTAGAGTGATATGACTCTACTTATTAATCCAGTGTTAACAAGGTCACTAGTTATATAATGTAGCTTTTGTATGCATCAAAATAATGTTATATGATACAAAGTGGTGGGAAAGAAGCAAGGTTCTAATAGTTTTGGATTTTTCATTATAGTTTAGTTTTATTTAGTTTTGACTTTTTTTTCCTCTAATTCAGTTAGCTTTAATTAGTTCTTAGAGCAAGTTTGCTAGTTTTTATTAGTTTTCGTTATTTTCTAAATGGTTAGTTTTAGTTGCTTTATATCTTTTCTCTTCTTCATCGTCAAATTCAAATAAATCCCAGACAGGACTCTGCTGCTTTCTCCCAACTTTAGTTTCCATGTTACCAGGCAGAGTGGGGACCAGAAGACGCCTAAACGACAAGTGACAAGAAGTGACGGACCGTTGAATATCATAAGGTGCCAGCAGCTAAAAGTGCTTGAGGGAAATAAATCGATTTTATATCAATCCGATATTGACAAAGACAAAAACAAAGGGAATTTTATCCAGAAGTTTTATAAGTTTTAATTAGTTTTGTAAACACACAATACAGTATCAGTTAGTTATCATTTTTTTCCTTTTAATTATAGTTTTTATTTATTTCAGTTAACGAAAATGTTTTTACAATTCTAGTTTTCGTCACTTCGTTAGTTTTCGTTAACGATAACCTTGGAAAGAAGGCTAAAAGGTAGTGATACTAAAGTGACAAAGCCTTAGGCCTGAAACACACTGATTAATATGTTGTGGTACCTGTTGACTTTCATTTCAGTTCCCATACTAATTAAATTGTTTACATTGTGTATGTAATTGTATATATTTAAGTCATAGAGGGAAAATAACATGTACATATGTTACTTTACAATCACCAGTACTTTCATTTATTCATTTTCCTGTTTTCCTGTTTGGTCCTCCAGAGGATTGTGGGGGTTGATGGAACCTACCCTAGCTACCAATGGGCGAGGGCGGTGTACACCCTGGACATGTCACCAGTTCATCACAGGGTTGACAAACTGTATACAGATGAACAACGATTCACTCACATTCACACCTCTGGGCGATTTAAATTGATCTGTTAGAATAGAATAGAATAGAATAGAATAGAATAGAATAGAATACAATACAATACAATACAATACAATACAATACAATACAATACAATAGACTTTATTGTCATTACTCCCAGCCAGCATGTCCATGTGGGCCCCAGAAGGGTTACAGTTGGGCTGCATATAAGGATCCCATGTGGGTTTGTCCACAGTTTCCATGGTGGCCCCTCATGTGTTTGACCATATCAGAATCAGAATCAAAACTGGAATCAGAATCTCTTTATTGTCATTGTACCAAGTACAACGAAACTGAGGTAAAGCTCTCAGGTTCAGTGTAAGAATTTACAGACAGATAACACATATCAGTAAAACAACAACAAATATCAGTAAAAGGCACAGTTATTCACATTAAAAAATAAAAAGTATTGCAAACTAAGATATTTGTAAAACATAGAATTTAAGTAGTGCAAATGACATGAAAGATAAATATCGTGGGATAAATAGTGTGAAGAATAAATAATATGAGATATTCAGATCTCTGATTCTGATATGGGCAAACACATGTGGGGCCACCATGGAAACTGTGGACAAACCCACATGAGACCCTTATATGTAACCCAAATGTAACCCTTGTGGGGCCCACATGGACATGCTGGCTGGGACTCCAGTTGTGTAACAAAATTACAGTTATTATAATTAGGGCTGGGCAAGTTAATGCGTTATTACCACATTAATGCATTCATTAAATAACGCTGACATTTTTTTTTTCATCTCACGTTAATGCCGTTTTATTATAACTCATATTATTCTTCTCCTGCTTGTGTGTGTGTAGCAATTAGCTCGGCAGATAGACAACAAAGGTTTCCCAAGAAAAGCTAGACGCCAAAAACTTCTCTTCAAATCTTTCACTTGAGACTCACTGTAAAACTGCAACATACACACAAAATATGTCTCAGTTATGTTTTTATATTTTTCAGGCCATACAAACAGAGTGAAAGAAATGTGTCTGTTAGTTCCTTCTTATGTCCAAACTGGCTACAGTAACACCGCTACGGTAACACTGCAAACATACGTTAATGCACCTTATTCCGACCACTAGAGGGCTCCCTTTGCTTGCTTTTAACAACTGAACATCACATATTATTTTGAAAGTCCGTTGCTCTCCCTCTGTGAATACACGTAGGTAAACCATGGGTCACAGGAAGAGGGAGATGTTGATCAGGGTTGGTTTGCCAATCGGCGTCATCATGCGTTTCAACCAATGACAGCATTTGGGGTGGGCTTAAGACTCCTGTCAGTCACTCACAACCGGAAATAAACTGGTGGGGAAATAAACATGGAGAAAAGTACCAGTCTTTTACATGGACATTTTCATTTTAAATGTCTTCAGATGAGGTTGAGGGTTGAGAAGGACACAGTTGTTCGTAAGCACTGCAATGTGGAATTATTTTTTATCACCAGAGTACTTCGAGTCTGAAATATCACTTAAAGGCAATACACACTGTTGATGCTGGCAAAAAAAAAACAAACATATAACTATACGATTAATCATGATTAATCGCAGAAATCCACGTGATTAATTGCGATTAAGAATTTCAATTGTTGCCCAGCACTAATTATAATGTATATTAGTTAACATATGTATTAGTTAACTTAGTCAACCTATGAAAGTGCTTGTTTTTAAATGGAGTAACCCCACAGACGTGGGGAGAACATACAAACATAGACTCAGCTGGAATCAAACACAGAACCAGTGCTACCCACTGCACCACTGATTAATTATGAACTGTAATTTAATTAGACATCTTTTCCCAGTAACCGAACCACATATTTACATGTATTTTGTGATGTCGTTATGAAACAGTGTCCCATATAACTAGTTAAACCTCAACACTGTTCACTCATCTGACAACACTGCTGCTTCAGACAATGGACGGAGCTGCCCTTCACAATCCATTTGCCCTGCTCCTCTTTTCCCGTTTACACATTAGGGAGGGTGTCAAAACTGAGCCGATTATTACACGCGGAAATCAAGCCATCTGACGTGGCGATCAATGGCCGCCTTGACTGATGGGTCTCCTATCTAGATGAACAACCCCCTAGAGGAATGCCGGCTCTGCCTCAGTGCTGTTACACAGACAGGAGGAGGGAGGGAGGGAAGGAAGGGTGGGGGATGGATGCAACAGCACTGATTGTCAAGGTCACTTCGCCGATACAACGATGAGTCAATGCATCAGACCAGCTCGGAGGAGAACGAACAGCAAGATCTGACCACAGATTGAGAGCCGGGCAAAACAAAGACGACAACTCCCTCTTTCACATTTATAAATGTCAGGGGACTTTTTTTTGTTTATGTGTGTTGAACGTGTGAGGCTATACGCTGCGACACATGATGACTGCGGCTCATTATAAGAAACCCATGAGATTTAGGGCAAATGCCCTCGTGGACAGACTGCTCATTGCGATCCCCTGCAGCAGCAGCAGCCAGCTGCCTCTCATTCTGGGGAAGTAGCAGATATGTGGAGACTCTGACATTGAATACCGCCCCAAGATGTTTGGATGGCGCACTGATAATGCTGGTCATCTGCTCAGCCACGACTGAGGTCACATGGAACTACTTGCAGCCAAGAAAAGTCATGATATATTGTGTACTCAAGTGTACGATACATGCAGGGGCATTCAAGTTGAAAAAGTGACAGTGGAGAATCTGGAAGCAGATGATAAAATATCCATGGTTCTGTTTTATTCAGGGTATTTTTCAGATTCTACACATACAATCCATCTAATGTCAGGTTTCTGGTAGCCACTAACAACACAAACAAATCTTCCAAACCAGGACAGAAACCTTCCAATATGCTGAGAGTTAATGCCTTGATCTAACTGCATGACTGACAAGAGGAGTGTTAACTGGGTGGAGAAGCAAGAGCAAACTGTTTGAAGAGTTATGATTTGGGACTCCCTCTGTTCAGCCCTAGTACAGCTGCTGCTAAGTAATTGACACGACATGAATTATACCTTATAGGATCCCTGCAAGTTCAAAGCAGCCATCTTGCTACAAAAAAAGAACAGGGCTGCGTAACAAATGCATGCTGACACTACAAACATCTCCGCTCCTTTACTACAGTTAATGCGAGAAGGTTTCCGATTGCTTAGAGTTAACGCATGTTGGGCTACGGTGCCGCCGATCGCATTCTTTGTTTCTCTTTTTCTTTCTCCCAATTGAGAATAAATGCAATTATCTTATAATGGGATCCACTTTGATAAAAAGCAGTCTTCTGTCATTGTGTTGGAGGTGCCAAAGTGTTGGATGGTGAGAAACTCCAGGTTAAGTACTTTCTTTTATCACTGCTCCTTTTTATATGCAAATCAGCCTGCCCGCCCATCTATTTACTGTTGCAGGTATTCAGACAAGGCCTCAAACCGTGCCAGCCACAGACCGCAGCCCCGCCATCCGGCGCCAGCATGGGACTTGAAATAGATTTGATTAGGATTCAAAAATACGCCTTTGATCTCACGTTTGTTAGGCAAATGCAGCCACATGACAATATGCTTGAGAGGATGGAATGATTCTGCTGGCGTTTACAAAATAATGGACAATCTAATTGTACTGTAATGCAGGGTGTGCGCAGTTATTAATTTTTGAGGTGCAGCGAGCCAGAAAGTGGGTTCATTTGCATCTGGTTCTGACAGGTTTAGAGGGAGGCAGCGCTTTGGCTTCAAACAAATATGCTGTTGCCTATAGATAATCAGCACTCTGTTGCAGTGAGGCACAAACTCACAACCTGCTGTCAGGATGAATAGACTGTCATATTGTCAATAAATATGAAATACGGGGCAGGGGTTTTTAATAATTAGATTTACCATTACGCAGAAGGACACTGATTGCTGACTATAGTTGTGCTGGAACTGATTTGGTCTTTTGGACTTTAAAAAAAACGAGGCTTTTAGCTGCAGTCATCTAAAGTGAGGCAAAGATGTTGTCAAGAATGGAAGGCCAATTTACAAGTGTAATAATTTCAGCAATCATAGTGCTACAATTACAACATTTAAAAAAAAAAAAAAAAAAAGTGACACTTCTGCTTCCTCCATCCCTGCACTGAGATGAGCCAGAACTGAGCCGGTGTCATTCGAAATGTGAAGTCACACACACCCAAAAGACCTCAATGACCCAGATGAAGCTCAAGCTTGACATGCATTATTTAAACCCTGTGGAAAGTGTGTGATCTGAGATTTAACCCACTTCTACCATAAATACAACTCTTGTGTAGACTGTTATCTGACAGTATGTGTTGCATTATATAGAACTGGTTTGAAAAATGATCATATCCTACGTTTGCTTTGTACTGAGAGATTTTATAACTAATTAAACCAAGGCCAGCAGCTGTGATTGGACTAAATAAGTCGCTCCACTATTATTATTAACTCCATTACACACTATTCTCTGATGAGCTATAATTCTACTTGCATGGATACAGTTGGAGGGCATGCACAAAGGTTTTAACATAGCTGACTACGTTCAAGTTTGTGTTAAAAGTCTATTAAAAGAAGTCTTCTACGTAGGTAAACATGATGAGATTAGTAGCAGCTGGCCAACTCACGTAATTAAATTGTTGTCAGCACACAATGACAGTCAATGTTCTTTTTCCATTCTTAGTCATGGATAAACATGAGCCTATTTTTGCTCTTTTGGGTGTGGGCTCACACTGATGCCCCCCCCCCCCCCCATGTTTTCTTTAAGCTTTTTCAGGCTTTAATTGACAACACTTGATGCTCAGGCTTTGGAAAAGACTGTGGATTTCCCTGGATTAGAGTGTGAGGGGCCAAGGCTATTCCATCCACTGCAACTGGATTTAATCACTTGATTGCTAAGGATGCTAAAGAGACGACTGAGGCGGATTGCCAAGATAAAAATAAATAAATAAATAAATAAAAATTGCCTGCTCTGCATCTGGGATTAAAGGTTAACCAGTCCTGTCCAGGAGGCCTGATAACCGTTTGGCCTTGACCTTAAAGGGTCATAGGATAGCCATCATAAATCACACGGCAATGAACTGCAATCAAAATGCAGCATTGGATCACTTCACATCCCATTTTTACTGACAGGTAGAAGAGCATTCACTGTGAGTTTCATTTTGAACGCATATAAATGGGCACATATGGCTCACACACACATTCTAAACTATACAGCCAATACACACAGGCTCATATACACACAAACCTCTAATACCTATACTGTTCTCACTCAGCAGTCACACAGAATTTCTTTCATATCAATTCACAGTATTATATCCCCACCCCCCACCCCAACCCCAACCCTCTGCAACTTCCTCTGCCCCAAGCTTCCCAAACGACTCGAGGCTTTCAATAGCTTGGAGCAAAAGTGGAGCCTGCTTCAAATCTCATTTCATGATTTATGATGCAGTGGGTCCTTTAAAGTCCTAATCCATGATTGGTTTACAGCACCATTTCCACCAATGATCCTCAACCGATTTATTTTGGCCCATATGGAAAGTAGTCTGAACAACTCCACATGGTTCACAATCACTCTATTAGATGGCTGATGGACAGAGCAGTGATCTTTGGTGTGACGACTCTTTTTAGTTAATTTTGGAAGACGTTACATTGAAGGCCTTTTTGCTGAGGCTATAGGAGAGTTTTTTGAATTTTGTACATTTGCAATTAGATCAGTAGAGGAGTATAGATTCTCAGTTACAAGCAAAAGTTCTTCAGTATGTACTCAGGGTGCAATTTGTCAAAAAAAAACGGGGGGGGGGGGGGGCAGTTATTTATGTGGGGGTGTGGGTCCATAACTAACATAATTAACGCTGGCGTGAAACGAAAGCGAAACTTTTAACGTCGAACTCCCGAGTTCTACTCCTCTATTATTCAGCGGATCGTACATGAAATTTTCACAACTTCTAACCTGTATCCACTGGACCCCCTCTACTGCTCTATGGGCCCCCAGCAAATGCTGGGCCCCATGAATTTGTCAAGTTTACCCCCCTTTATGGCGCTCCAGTGCATGGGGACGTTTGCGAGTTCTGAGACTGCAGACAGTTTGGTTCAAGTCAGCGTTAGTGCCATTAATGTAGGATATAGGTGGAAGAAAACTGTCACAACCTGCCTGTTATTTACATTGGTTGGTTGTCCCCCCCTGAGGATGAAATTCATTGAGCAGAAGTAGGGATGTAAAAACCAGAGGGGGGTTGATCCCCCCACCCCACATCAACAAATCACACCCTGTATGTACTGAAGGCATTAGAACCAGTTTGGTCCTTCTGACTGATGTGTACTTTGGAGCGGTTAGTGACAATGTGAAGGTATTACAGCGGATGGTGGCGCAGTCGGAGGATTGCGTGCAAGAACTGGGTGGATGAGCTGCGGACTCACACAAAAGTTGGATTACATCGCTGGACAAACCATGGATGCGCTCCAGCAAATCGCAGGACTGAGGGGAAAAATGGACAAACTGTGCAGGATCTACCTGCTCTGAAGTGAGGAGTTAATGCTGAGGCCCAGTTTTAACAAAAATTACGTTATAACGAAATTAAGCAGAAATCAAATCATTTTTCCCCGTTTAATTTTGTTTCTCCAGGGAGCCGGTGAAGCAGTTGGAGCCACTCTTGTCTAATCTGTTCCTTTGCAGTCAAAACATCCTTCCAAGGCCAAGACACAGGACTGAAAGAAAGACAGAAGTCTGTGTCTCTTATTTTTCAGACACAAACAGACTTTCAAGGACTCACCACATACAAGCATTTACCCCCCCCATCTCCGTCTGCCTCACAACATTCTTCCTCTCTTCCTGTCCCCCTCCCACAACCGAATCCATTGAAAAAGTTCCATCACGTGACCACGTGTACTGTGTTATAATGTCTTATGTATGTGCTTGCATCATCTTCACTGTAATTTTTTTGAACGATTTGTGTTGGGCGCATGCACATACAGCGACCAGCAGTGAGTGAGAGCTTGCTGCACAACAAATCTACCCATAAATAAAGTCACCTTGAACCTTACTTAGTTACACTGCTTCATTGACAGTGTTGGAGGAGCTACTTTGGAAGTGTAGCTTGTAAAACTACAAGTAGTTCAGCATGGCAGTAGTTCAAACAAACTACATTTCTACCACAGGAGAAATGTAGTTTGTAAAACTAAGGCCAGAAAAAGTACTTTTAGCAACTACTTTTTATTTTCACCATTAAAGTTTGAATGTACATGTGGTGGATATGAAACACAATATAATAGCCTACAAAAAAGTCAAACGCCAGCAGAAACATGCCTCAACTGAGTTTCATTTATTTTTTTAAGAAATGAAAAAAAAAGTCACATTTAATGTAATGAAAATCTGTACATGAAAATCTCTACATATGACCACTGGAGGTAGCATTTGTGACATTCACGTGAGTACAGGCTATCCAAAATACAAAACTGACACATTCCTGTGTGGTTTAAAAAATCAAACCATAGTTCACGAATATCATTTCTCTCCTGTAATCACATCGTAGATGCCCAGGCAAAATGGTTTGTTGACACGACACATGAGCAGTCTCTGAAAGTTTTTATCACATAGGCGGTTCCGTTTGGCACTAAACACATCCTTGCCCACGCTGAAAAGCCACTCACATGCACAGAAAAAGGAACTGTCTTGTGCTCAGTGGTGAAACACTATTTATATTACAAAAAAAAACCAACAAAAAAAAAACAAAAAACTTAATTATATGTTGTTGCCCAAAATTGTAGTTTGCAAATTGAGTAGTTAAACTACAAAAAATTGCCCAAAAAGTACTTGAACTACTGGACAAAGTATGAATGTAGTCTAATTACCAGCAAGTTACAGCAAAATGTAGTTTAACTATGTAGATCAACTACATGTAGTTTAAGTCTACCCAACGCTGTTTACTGAATACTCAATTCTGATTGGTCTGCTATATTTGTGACAAATACACACAGCCAGGCATCAGGCTATTTGACATATGTTGGAAAAAAATAATAAGCAAACCCTGAAATCTCACAAGCCTTAGTGCCTTGTCATACTTTTCCAACATGAATAACATTCAAAGCTATTATAATCGACATTACAATCCTTTGTGTTCTAGTCTGAGCCAACAGTTGTTCCAAGAATAGTGTGATGGACGAACCGTGACATCACACACTGGTTTATGAGCTGCTGTTCTGAAACCGTCAATTTTTGCTGATTCCACGTCAGCTTTTTGGAGCTGAAAATGATCATAATTAGACAAAAGGGGTGGAGCTGCGACAGCATGAGGAGTCAGACCTGCATTTAGCATTAGCTCACAGACAGCTTAGCTATAGCTTATGGAAAGTGTCAACTTCACTAAGCACTGCATAATAAAGCCACCATACAGTCAGTTGTTGCTGTAACCTACCTACAACTCCAGTGGAGCTGTCTGTCAGGAAAAAAAAAAATTACGAGTTTGATGTGGCAGGTGAATGAGTTTACATGCTGACCTGTCAATCAAAACCCAATAATCCAGATGTCAAGGTTTCAATCTGACCTGGGATCTGATTATTGGAGTGGTAATTCAACCCATAAAGACCCAGTGCTACTTTGATGGCAGTTCCAAAATATTTTTTTCTCTTTAGTTAACTTTTCTTAAGGGATTGATTGCCATTTATTATGACATTGTCCTCTGTATTGTCCCTTTTTTTCAGTGTACATCAGGTATTTTCCGATATTTAATTTACTAATATGTGGATGTTCATAAAAGCTCAGATTAAAGTTGAGGGTTATATCAAAAACTAGAAGCACTCGGAGAGCGCAGACCTCCGCCAAGGCTGATCAGTGGCCCCCCCCGTGGGCCCCCCCACGCCAAGGAGGTTATGTTTTTGCCAGGGTTTGTTTGTCTGTCTGTCTGTCTGTTTGTCTGTCCGTTAGTGTGCAACATAACTCAAAAAGTTATGGACAGATTTTGATGAAATTTTCTGGTCTGCGCCCCCCCCCCGTGGGCCCCCCCACCCCCGATCACCACCAAAATGTAATCATTTCTTCCTTATCCCATTTCCAACAAACCCTGAAAATTTCATCAAAATCTGTCCATAACTTTTTGAGTTATGTTGCACACTAACGGACAGACAAACAGACAAACAGACAGACAGACAGACAGACAAACAAACCCTGGCAAAAACATAACCTCCTTGTCGGAGGTAACAAAGAAAACTGAAGAAAAAGTGACTTTGTCAGAAAAATATAACATTAACGGAAAATAAAATAAGTGTCTCCATCCACTGTCATTGATCCAACTCCATGGGTTTTATCGGTGAATCAATGTTGTAGAAGATGACGGTGTTTCTATGTTCACTACAGAGCCTCTGAACATCCAAATGGGTCATATCTGATGACCATGAAAAGATGATGAACTGTATTTTACAACAATTATTTACATGGATTGGTAGGATTAGTGGATCAGAAGTTATTAAACATTTTACATCAGTAGTTGTTTTGGTCGTCAGTGGCTGTTTGGGTCTTTATGGGTTAAAGATGGACCAGATCAGTGTGCAAAGAAAACAAATGTGACTGTAGTGCTGGAAAAAAGGACTGACTTCATAGAATTCCAGTGTAAGTCTATGGGAGCCAAGACCTTTTGGAGCCACATCCTAGTGCAATAGGAATGGTTAAAACTATAACAAACATCACTCTGCTTTTACTCAAGATAAGATAATCAAGGGGAAGTCTTACACATCATAATGTTTATGTCGAGGCCCAAAACGGAATCTGGCCCGATTCAGAATCGGGCCGGCCCAGAATGGAATTCTATTCCAGGCCGGCCTAGAATGGAATCCTGCTGCTATAATGTTATTTTTATAACATGTTTAATGCAAATGATCTAAATTATTACAAAAATCAATACATGGAATTTGCAAATATGTGAAAAAAAATGAAACAAACAACATTTTAATTGTAAACTATAATACACTTTATTACCTCTGCCAAGGAGGTTATGTTTTTGCCAGGGTTTGTTTGTTTGTTTGTTTGTCTGTTTGTTTGTTTGTTTGTCTGTTTGTTTGTTTGTTTGTCTGTCCGTTAGTGTGCAACATAACTCAAAAAGTTATGGACAGATTTTGATGAAATTTTCAGGGTTTGTTGGAAATGGGATAAGGAAGAAATGATTACATTTTGGTGGTGATCGGGGGTGGGGGGGCCCACGGGGGGGGGGCGCAGACCAGAAAATTTCATCAAAATCTGTCCAGAACTTTTTGAGTTATGTTGCACACTAACGGACAGACAGTCAGACAGACAGACAAACAAACCCTGGCAAAAACATAACCTCCTTGGCGTGGGGGGGCCCACGGGGGGGGGGGCACTGATCAGCCTTGGCGGAGGTCTGCGCTCTCCGAGTGCTTCTAGGTTACAAATAGAACCTAGTGGTACTCCCCACCAATATATGGTACAGTGAAAACGACTGAAATTGACAATAGTTACTCAAGGTATGTAAGACTGAAAATGTAAAATTTTGACAAATTATGGAATTATGGATCATTTGCATTAAACATGGTATAAAAATAACATTATAGCAGCAGGATTCCATTCTAGGCCGGCCTAGAATAGAATTCCATTCTGGGCCGGCCCGATTCTGAATCGGGCCAGATTCCGTTTTGGGCCTCAACATTTATATGTAATGAAGTAAAAATGTCATAGAATGTTAGCTAAAAGGCGTTTCAGGATGAATGTTAGTTGCTGTATGTACTGACCTTACCAGCACATACTGTGGAGTTTGCAGTTATATCTAAAGTATTAAGTTGAAATGAATATTTGAAGTTAATAACTTATAACATCCTGCATGACGGATAATGGGGGCACCAACAGTAAGTTCTGTGCAGTCAGATATGTTTTACATCTGAACTGTTTCTGGTGCAGCTGTTGCTCTCTGTATGCATATTAAACTGCTGTTTCACATCAAACACTGCATGTAAGAAAGTCTTATATTGAAATAAATATGAGAAGGTAATACATGAAAGTCATTATTTCAGTCATTACTGCAGCCAGTCGCTGTTATATAACTTTTAAGTTAAGTTTATGAGTTCAGAGAAGGGATTTGCAACAAGATAAAACTTTTTCGGATGTTGCAGGGAAAACTGCAGCAGTATGAATTTGCCTCAGAGTCGACACCAACTCAGTTTATGAAATCATCAGGGAGTGGTTTTAGAATCATTCAGTCAGTGTATGTTCTCTCAGTGTTTATGGGCTGGAGTTCTCTTACCAAAAGAGCAGTGTTATTATCAGGTGTTCTCTGCTGCCTCACTAATAATAATAATAATAATAATAATAATAATAATAATAAAGTTTATTTATACAGCACTTATCACAGAAAGAATTTACAAAGTGCTTTACAATAAAATCAGAAGTAAAATACATATGCAAAAAACAAACAAACAAAAAAATATACATTAGGGCTGTCAAAATTAACGCATTAATATGGATTCATCCATCATCATGATTAATCTGATTAAAAATTTGGACACAATTAACCCATCCACAGTGCAGAATGACTCTGAACGTCAGTGGCAACGCGTTTTGGGCAGTTTGTCCAAGTAGAGTTACTGTCGTGCATGCACAAATGGGCAGTTGATCCGGTAGTGACAGGCAGCAGAACTAACCCATAAAGATGGAAGACGCTCTGAATGGGAATATGAGGACAAAAAAACCCGAGATGGAACAGTTGATTCAAGTTGTTTTGTTGAAACTGTTCAAAGTGTTTAATAAACACGTTAAGTGCATATATATTCCCTTCTTTCTTGAGTCTGTTTGCTCACGCAAAATGAAATGTGATTAATATAGATTAAAAATTGATGATATTTAATTGTGATTAATCAAAATTAATCCACAGCAACCCTGTTATTAATCTGATTTTAAAAAATGTAATCGTTTGACAGCACTAATAATAATAATTATTATAATGGATTCTCTACCATCTCATTTTTTAAATATTATTTTCCATTTCATCAATACTACAAATGAATCTATAGCATATAACTAACTATCACAGTCCTCATTTGTCGGTTAAGGTGCTGGAAATTATATCGAGCTATAAAATGGCAGAGTCTGAATCTGACGAAGGGTCTATTTGCATTAGTCATGCATCAGTGTTGCATGTTGTAGTAGCTGTATGATTTATATTCACAATTATATACGGGAACACCAGATAAATTACAGGGATTATCACATAAAGAGAAGTGTGTGTAGAGTAAATAGACACGATAAAACGTATTTGACAATGTGTAAATTGACTGAAGTGAAACCATGTGAGAAAGAAAAAAATTACTATTTAGTGGAGAGAACAACAGACATGTAAAATGTGAGGGTTTTTTGTATGAAATCAGATGACAAATTTACTGATTTAATCTTTAACTAATCTGTTTTTTTCTTGTTTTTTTTTTTTGTTTTTGTTTTTTTTTAAAGCTGGTGGTATTATATACATTCTATAAAATCTCCATCTAAAAATAACTTTACTTCTGACAAATCTAGTGTAAAAATGTAGTGGAGAGGAAGTATAACATAAGGCAGTTTTGAACTTAACTTACTATTGTAGATCAGTTTGTGCCATCACACTCTTTCTTTTGGAGTTTCTACAGAAGGGATGTCAAACATGCGGCCCGTGGACCCAAACTGGCCCGCCAAAGGTTCCAATCTGTCCTGCAGAATGAATTTGCAAAGTGCAAAAATTACATCAAAGATATTAACAGTCAATGATGAACTCATTTTAGTTCAGGTTTCTACGGTGGCCAACAAGGGCCAAACACATTGCAACGGCCCAATGCGTCTTGGTTAGAGAAAACAGCTGCAAATACAGAAACGATGCAAATTCACAAACTTATGCACAAGTCTAAAGGAGGTACAAAAAGAGGAATGTGGTGCAAATGAAAAAATGCACCACAAGAAACAAAAAAAAAAAGCATAATCATCAAATGCTCTGCAAATAAAGAAACGATGCAAACCAAGAAAACATCTGCAAATAAAAAACGCTGCATAAGCAGTCACTACATTAGTGTTCCAAACCTGCAGCCAGCCAGTGTTTATAGACAACAGACTAGTGTCAAATAAAAACAAATAAATCACATGACCGCACTACGCCATAACTTCAATTTGTTCTCACTGTAGTTTGACACACTGTCAGTCAGCTGTTCACCGTCTCTCTCTCCATCCTGTGTATCTCTACATTGAGCTGTTCTGCTGACAGCGCCCCCTACAGGTTTGGAGCTCTTCTGTTGTAGTCACTGGTTATGCAGAGTTTTTCATTTGCAGATGTTTTCTTGGTTTGAATCGTTTCTTTATTTGCAGAGCATTTGATGATTATGCATGTATGCATGTACCACGTTCCTCTTTTTGTACCTCGTCTACACTTGTGTTTGAGTTTGTGAATTTGCATCGTTTCTGTACTTGCAGCTGTTTTCTCAAACTGAGACACACTGGGCCGTTGCAATGTGTTTGACGGCCACCTTAGGTTCCACATACAGACCATTGTGATCTCAAGTAAAATAATAGCATAAAAACTATAAATAATTACTCCAAATTTTCTTCTTGGTTCAAAATGACAAAAAAAACCCAAAAACATTATGCCTATAAATAATGACAATGAATGAATAAATGCATTTTTATGATTGTGTCCCGCATAAGAATATGTCCAGCCCTTACATGAACTAATAAAACACCAAAAATAGAAACCAGAGACCAAATACCAGACAATAGGCACAATAGACAGAAACAAGACAATGTACTGACCTATTTAAACAAACACATCTGCTGCTTTTTCCAGGCTTTACAAACAAATAATGCCAATTTATATACATTTGAACTAAGTGTAAGGCTCAGAAGTTAAAATAATTTATGTTGAAGGAATGTAAGGTTTAACAATGGAGTAAATTACAGGGAATAAGCTAACTCAGGTATTTGTTAAAAAAAATATATTGACAGTGTTTACACAAATAACTATTTACATTTATGTTGCAGAATTATTATTTACACATATACACATTTAATTATTTTCATTTGTTGTATATAAGCAGCTAAAATAATGTGTTGAATGTGCCTTTTCTAAATCATTTACATTTACCGGTCTAGGTACTGTTAGTTCCTGATTGGCTGGTTCGGTCATGTGAGTTGTTGTTTTCAGGAAGTGTTGTTGTAGCTGTCACGGCACATGCACAGTAAAGCACTGTTGTATGAAGAAATCCGTCTCCATCCTGTAGCCTCATTTTATCAAGAATGAACTATTAACCACCAACGAACCCTCACGTTACATAAGCAACCATTTCATCCTGTCATCATCAGTGCTCAGAACATATCAGGATTTTGGGTAAACATGTCATCAAACAAAGAGGCTCTCAGTTCATTATACAGAGGACGATACAAAAGAAAACGTGAAAATGTTTGTGCAAAAAATTAACATTAAATTGTGAAAATATTTACATTAACAAACTATCCTGAATAACCTGAAATGTCTAAAGAAAATTAAGTGCAATTTTAACAATATTCTTCCTGTTACTAAATGTTTTGTGCCTTTGTGGATCTGATCTGTAACGCACATGTATAAATGATAAGTTGAGGCATAATCTTGTTAAAATTGCACTTATTTTTCTTATGAAATTTCTTTCTTTTTTTTTTTTTTTTCAAATTATTCACATCATTTTCATTTGGATAGTTTGTAAATGTAAATATTTTCATAATTTAACCCTATTACACCAAATGTATCATATTTGAGCCATGAGTGTTGAAGCCCTCTACATGATCAGTGTGATGTTTTTTTTCTTGAAAAACCTGATGTATACAATTAGATACATGTAATACACAGATAATCCACCAGGGAGGAGGGGTTCGTTCACCAGAGGCCTTTCCAGTGACGCTACAAGACTGTCATTAATGAGGAAGGAGGAAGAACTTTGACAATTTTGAAAAGGAATTACCAATTTGTTAGACATGTTTGTGTTATATTATGTTTTTGTTTGCTCAAAGAAAATAGTATTTGAGCATTGAGACCCAATGTATCAAATATGATACAAAATTGAAACTCATACATGGAAATTGATATTTGAAACATTTTTTTTTGGTTGTTCACAAGGACCAGTTTCAAAGAACTGGAATTTTCCGTCAATGATTTAATAGTTCAGGCTTTACAGGGTGAATGTTAATTTTTTGCACTAAAACAAAGAAAAAATGTGGAGTTGTCATTATATACAGGTTATTACATTATTCTTTTACTGGAGATCAGATTGAGCTGAATGTGACCCCCGAAAGAAAATGAGTTTGACACCTATGCTCTACATCAGGGGTGTCAAACTCATGTTAGTTCAGGGGCCACATTAAGCCAAATTTGATCTGAAGTGGGCCGAACCAGTGAAATGATAACACAATGATATATAAATAATGTCAACTCCAAACTTTCTTCTATGTTTTAGAGCAAAAAAAGTAAAATTATGTGATGAAAATGTTTATATCTACCAACTGTCCTTTAAAACAATGTGAATAACATGAACAAACTGAAATTTCTTAAGAAAACTAAGTGCAATTTTAACAATATTATGTCTCAGTTTATCATTTGAACGTGTAAATTACAACTTACAGATCACAGTGGATCAACAAATACAAAAAGATTTAATAACAGGCAGATTATTGTTAAAATTACACTTCAGACACTTGAAAATGTTTCTATTTGTTGAGGTTATTTGTGTTTTTGTGAAATGCTAGTTTGTTTTAGTGTAAATACAGTAAAATGACATGAAAATTTTTACATTTACAAAGAAAAATTTGGAGTTGTGAGTATTTATGGGTTATTCTGATAGTATTTTACTGATCCGACACACCTGAGATTACATTTGTCTATATGTAGAACCTGAACTAAAATGATTAATATCTTCAGTGTAATTTTTGCATTTCACAAATTCATCCCAGGGGCCAGACTGGAGCCTTTGGCGGGCCGGATTTGGCCCCCGGGCCGCATGTTTGACACCTGTGTTCTACGTGAACAATCTCCCTTTTCTATTATAAATGGAGCGGTAGTGGCTTAAACCACCGCTGACCCTCCGTCTTTGTTCATCTTTCATGAGTTAAGGACACAGAAATGCCAGTGAAACCTCACAGTAAACTCCCACGATACCTCTGAGAGCCATTTTACATCCGAAGCTACAGCGAAAAGAAGCCATCATACAGCCTCATTTTGGCTCTTCTATACGCAGTCATTGTCTCCAGGGTGATAAACGGCTTCCATCACAGCCAAAGCCAACCACGGCCCAAACTAATTACCGATTGGACGAGTCCTGTATTCATTGAGGGCCCTGCGAACGGCACAGGGCCCTTTTTTTTTTTTTTTTTTTATCTGCTCTTCATTTCTCATTGTGGTCATTACCACAAAACCCTCTGTGTCAGGTGAAAGAGGAATGATGTAGTATGATATTTCCTATGTAAAATGTCACACATTCTCCTCATGTAGAATGCACTTTATTCCTTTTTCCAGTCTTGTTAGCACCAAGGGGAGAGTTAGATATTATGTGGGTCCAACATGCAAGCTATCACTGCCTGTTTATGGCTCACAGAAGCAACATTAGGTGAAAATCTTCAAAGGGACTGACTGTGCTGCCACTTAGACAGATAATATGTCACACTATAAAAGGGTCTTTCAATGACATTTAAATACCATTCCATCCCTATCATTCAGCACAATGCACAGGGAAATGCATTTCTTTAATACCACCGTTTCTGTTGCTTCTAGTTTTCAGCTGTGCCAAAATATTAGTATTAAAGCCCAGACTCATGGACTATAGAACTGCTCCTTTTCCTCCTAATTTCTTGTTATGTCAGAAGCACCGGAAGAAAGTCACATTTAACTTTATCTTCCGTGGTTAATCTGTTTAACACTGAAAGCAGTCTAAAAAGGGTTGGGTTGAAAATGTCTCTGAAAAAATCAGGGGCTGGGGACACGTCCAATGATGTTGTGATTTATAGTTTCATTACCACGTCTACCAGGAGAGAACCCTGAGTGAACATTTTTGTACATCGTCCTGCTGTTTAACATCACTCACACCAGTAAAACATACAGTGTTTTGCAGTTTATTCCCAAACTGTAATGTATTACAGATTACTTATTACTCTTATTTATTCATTTGATTTGATTTGATTTGATTTGATTTAGTGATTTATTCTGAACATGTAATGAAATGTAACAATATATATGAAGAAGCAAAATATAAAGAATAGAAAAATCAACAATCAAGACGATCTTAGAAGAACAGAACAATAGTTTCATTTACATGCCCGAAAAGAGGTGGGAAGAAGTGCAACTTATTTAATCCCATCCCCACTCCATAAAATATTAATAATATATATTTATCTCCCTCTTCCTTTTACATTACTCTTTTATATTTATATATCTACCCCCCCCACACACACACACACACTCATACATCTATATACACACACAAACGTACATATGTTTATACTTTTACACACAACAACTAAGTACACATACACGCATACAAATACACATCTTCTTTGTTTGTAGCTGTTTTATGTCGTGTTTCTGTCACCTGCCTAGGGACTGCAGATGAAAAGTAGTTATTTTTTACTAATTCTGGAATATTTGCATAGGTGTATTTTTATACAGCAATGTTCAGAAATGTGTCCCCATTAAATAAACAAATAAAAGAAAAGAAAAGAAACATATAATCTTCAAGATTCAAGATTCCTTTCATTGTCATTGTATGCACGGAGCATGCACAACAAAATTCTGATGCGCTTGTAAAAACACGGTACTTCTTTGGTTAAAAAAAAAAAAAAAGGAAATCTACAATGCAAAACATTTTAATAGTAAAAACAGTAAAAATAGTTATAAAAAAAAAAAAAAAAAAGATACACACACTCCACCCCTCTCCCATTCTGTCATGTCACACATTCACACCTACTGTAGTATAAGTGCAGAGGACAGTGAGGTAAGTACAGTAGTTATTGCACATTTTAGATTTTCATTATTGCACATTGTTGGTGGTTACACACTGTAAAAGCAGTGTTGGGAGTAACACATTACAAAAGTAATGTATTACATCAGGGGTGTCCAATCCTGGTCCTCGAGGGCCAGTATCCTTTATGTTTTAGATGTTTCCCTCTTCCAACACACCTGAGGGTCATTATCAGACTTCTGCAGAGCTTCATGATAGGGTTCTCATTTGAATCAGGTGTGTTGGAAGAGGGATACATCTAAAACATGCAGGATACTGGCCCTCGAGGACCAGGATTGGACACCCCTGCATAATACTAACAGATTATAATCTATTTATCAATCTGCAGTAATATTTTACTCAGTGCATGCTCAATAGCACTTGCATTACAACACAATTTTCCTCCCTAATTTAATTACTCTAGTGTAGAAAAAAAAACAAAAAATAGCAAGACCGTAAGACCTTAAGGAATGAAAAATGCAGCAGGAAAGATGGCAAAAGACAGTACATGCACCAGATGGACGTACGCTCGTTACTATAAAGACCAGAAGAACATAATAGTAAACAAGTGTTCAGAGAACGCAAACCTCCGCCAAGCACCCCAAACGGTGTGCATGTGTGGATCGACTATTTCTTTTTAAATTAAACAGTTTCAAGGTTGTTCCATACAGCAGAAAAAGTTGAGGCTTGGTACCAGTCATGTGTATGTCAAATTATATTAAATTCCAATCAATATTTGTTGAGTTATAATGAAAAATGTGTCGTAAAAGGGATTTTCAATGTTAAATGTAAATGTCCACAGAGTCCACATTCCACAGTGGATGTGGACAATTTTGTGCCAGATACAAGATATTGTTATAAGCTACAGGTGGATCAAATTGGAGGTTAATCGGAGTCATTTGGAATTTTTTATGAATTTTCTAAAATGGCTCAATGATGAGAGATAGGAAAACTGGAGATTTTGTGACCTTGCTGTGACCTTGAACTTTGACCTACTTGGCCCAAAATTTAATGGGTTTGTCCCAGGGCCTAGGCCTATCTGTGGGTAAAATTTAGTAAAGATGGTTGGAATAGTTTTCCTGTAAAGTTGCTCACAAAAATGCTTTGAAATACATTTTGTTATTTTAGAATGTTAAGTTGTACTTCTGTAGATTTTTTGGTGAAAGTAACTCAAAAGTCATACAGGAGTCACATAACGCATCACAGTTCTGAGACAGTAATATTACAAAGTAAGGAATAACTATTAAGTAACAGTTACAAATATCAGAATAGAATAGAATAGAATAGAATAGAATAGAATAGAATAGAATAGAATAGAATAGAATAGAATAGAATAGAATAGAATAGAACAGAATATCCTTTATTGTCATTATATTGAATGCACAAAAAGATCGGAGATTAATTTGTAAACTATTACAGTTTGGAAGTAACTTGCACAATAGTGTTTAAAAGTAATTCCTTTCCTAACAAGAAAAGCACTCAGAGAGCGCAGACCTTCACCAAGAGAGATCTGCCCCCCTGATCACCACCAAAATTTAATCATTTCTTCCTTGTGCCAATATAAACATTTCCTGAAAATATCATGAAAATCCATCCATAACTTTTTGAGTTAACTTGCTAACAAACAAACAAACAAACAAACACGCACACAAAGCAAAGTGATCACGATACTCCTGGTGGAGGTAATAATATGACTGTCTCAGAACTGTGATGTATTTCATGACTTCTGTTTTACTTTTGAGTTATTTTCACCAAAATATCGACAGAGGTAGAACTTAACATTCTGAAATGACCAAATGTACTCCAGAGCATTTTAGCTCAAGTAGAGGATGATATGGTGGAGCATACTGACTGTGTTCTATCCAGGTTCGAACAACAGAGTTTAGAACTGTCAAAGTCAAGGATCAAGGCAATGAAAGAAAGGATGACAGACAAACGGAGTTTCTGTTGCTTTATCTCATCACTCTGGTCCTCTGTTTTCTTTCTCTCCTCAGTCAGTGGAGTGGTCACATGACACCGTTCTACATGTTTTTTTAAATTGTTACTGCTATTCCTCAACGTTGATCGTTCTTTTGGTTTTGGACTGCTGAATATATTAAGGTAAAGTTTTAGACGTGAACTGTATTTAATTTGCAGGCCAACATATGACAAATACCAGAAGTTTATGTATATTACTGCTTCCCCAGGCCTATATTTGAAAACCACCATTTATTTATTAATTCCATCCTTGCCCTTGGCTGTTCTTAGAGACCTGGTTTAACTGACTCCCAATTTTTACATTAGGAAATAAGATAATAAGATGTAAGATGATAATAAGATAAGAGGTCAACACTCTATGTTTTGGATGAGAGGGAGAGAAAGCAGCGTTAGAATGATTAAAATAATGAACTAGAGAAACAGTGCTATAGAGCACATAAACGGCTAATTGGGTAGCAGTTAGTGGCTAACAGCAGCTAGTTAATTCAGATGGGAAAAATTACAGGGTTTTTTTTTAGAGTAGTTTGGAAAATTATGGTGTAACAAATCTAAAACCTGACCACATACACATAATTTGACTCTAATTTATAATACCTAATTCCCTATATTACACATATAGAATGCTAATCTGCAAAAATTTACTTAGGGGTTCAAATGAGTGGCCATTTTTGTCAAAAAAAAAAGTTGTAAGAAATGCATAGAACTGTGTTGAAATAATGCTAATCCATTTGTGCACAGACTACTGATATTATTTGACAGTGGAAACTATATTTTCAGAAATATTGGATTTTGAATAGCACGTGTATGTGAAAACTTTTGCTGGTGGACGGACGTGACATTACCCATGATGCTCTGGTCAGTACCAGTACTTTATTAGTAATAAACTTATATACTTACTATTGCTAATTCTCCTCTCATTCATAAATGTTAGTATTGTGGATCTAAAACAATAACAGCTGACACAAAAACACAAAATGTGGCAGTGGACGGATGTGACATGGTTGTTACAGATCCCATCATACTGATGCTCGGCAGCCATGTCACCGTTTCCACAAATGATCCCTGTGCAAAAACTAGGATCAGAATTATTTATTGTATAGTTTATCATCATACTAAAGAGTAAATAACACTATAGAATTGTTATTTCTTTATAAAATTGCTTATTAATAGAAAACTGTTGATTTAAAAAGTGACGTGTGACATTCTTAATGTATGTATTAGCGTAACAGAAGCAGGATGGATCAGCACCATACTCCATATTGCAACCTGTAAAAATAAAACATGTGATATGTAGTATAGAATCTTGTAAGAAAAATTGGGGAATCTAAAAGAATAGAATATTTGTTTTTCAGGTAAATTCAGTTCAAATATAACTTGGCCATTTGTGACATGAAAATATGGCATTAACTGTGATGAAATTGGACATTTTTGAGCTGAAAACATAGTTCATATGACCATCAACATGTTACAACAGAACTGAAATCCTGTAAATTTGCATAATTTGCATTTACCGACACAAAGTTCCTTTGGGGATTCACTTATATTGATTTCTTATGTACAAAGACATAAATAAGACCTCTAAGCAAGTTTTAGCCGTAATGTATTAATTCTGTGGCTTATTACATTTCAAAAATAACCTGTCTATACCTAGAAAACTTTATATTTAACTACATTCCACAGGTATGGTTGATTAAAATTAAATAAGCAAACAGTTTCTGCAGAGTCCAGTTAGCTTTCTAAAGTAGCTGTCCTACTTTATCATACAGTCTCAAAGTCAGAGGAGGGTGAGAGGAATATGCTAACTCCACCAGAGAAAGCCATATTTGACAGATGGCTTTTTTCCACCCATAAAACATTCATATAATGAATCACTTAAGATATCGAAATACAGGAGAGCTGACTGGGTGCAGAGAATAGAATTCTTTTTCATTCCACTGAAAACACACTGTCATATACCTTACTTTTGGATGTGACAGGAGTGAAGAAGAATGCATAATGCATCTGAAATAGGCTAAGCAGGAGGGATACATATCACAGGTATTAATGCAGAGCTATTAGTTTCTTAGTGAACCATGTATCAAAGTACTTTCTTCAAAAGCCCAACAGATAGCGTTATCCTGATATACTGACCTATAATTTGGACTTCCTGTCTAGACTGTGTAATAGAGTAGGCAAATACCAAGCGTTTCCAAATGCCAGGGAGAATATTTCACAGAGAAATCATACTCTCTTTTGTCATGTTCAGGTTATTATGTAAAGGTTTCCACTGGTTTTATTTTGAATTAATGATTTTTTTTTTTTTTTTAATTTCGGTTATGTACAAAACACATAAAGAAAGTACAATTTACACAATTAGTAACTGAAAAGGGAAGAAGCTGAGGCCAGAGGCTTATTTCTGTTTTTCTTACTTCCATCTTTTGAATCATTTGTCATTGATCCAACTCCATTGATTTTTACTGGTGAATCAATGTTGTAGAAGATGATGGTGTTTTTACGTTCACTACGGAGCCTCTGAACGTCCAAATAGGTCATATCTGATGACCATGAAAAGACGACAAACTGTATTTTACACCAATTATTTACATGGATTGATAGGATTAGTGGATCAACAGGTATTAAACAGTTTACATCAGTAGGTTTTGGTCACTGGTGGATATTTGGGTCTTTTTGTGTTAAATATCTATACTACAGCCATAAGTTACAAAAAAGACAAAAAAATAGAAAACCTGGAAAAATATATACATTTTTTTAATCAACTGATGAACAGTTCAAAGATGCATTGTCCTTTATTCAGGTTTTACATGTACAAATAGGGGTTTATATTGGCAAGAATCTGGCAATACGATACAAATCACAATACTAAAATCTCGATATGATATATCATGATACTGATGATAATGATTATCTACTGGAAGAACTGAAAATTACACCAGAAATATGCACAAATACTAAACACATCTTTATTTGATCACAACAGGATCTAATGCTATATCACAAAATGTTCCTGTGTTAAAACTTAAATTATATTTTACAGACATTACAGTTTAAGATCCTGCTCAAATGTTCATATTCTATTAATTCAGAACTAACATCATAGCATTATTTTTGTGCAATTTTGTGTCCCAACAAAGAAGCTAACATCTGCCTCTCAGACAGTAAAAAGTGCTTTTAGGATGCTTCAAATAACCTTTATTTAATTAAACAGTGTTAAATAATAATAACTAAAATATAAACAATAAAGAAAACCAAAACACAAAAATGTATCTCCGCCATATCTGCATTTGAAAAAATACCTAAAAATATCGATACAGCACTTTTTAATATCGATACAGTATTGTGAAATGAAATATCGTGATATATTGCTGAACCGATAACACTGGGTTACAAAAAAATGTTTTTTGCAAGTTGTCTAGGTTTTTTCATCTGAATTAGGACCATTTTGCACCGCTAAATCCAATTTTTTGCTAATTTGATTTTGAAAAATTTGATCTTCTCACAAAATATAATAATTAATACCTAAATAAGATTGGTAAACACACTTTATGAAACTTGTGACTTGATTCCTGTTAGGTACAATGGTGTATTCACCGCAGATATAGCAGAATACGTCAGGCTTATTTTTGCAAGATCTTCTAGTCGAAGCCATTTCATTCACCTGTAATATTAAAAAAAACATTAATCATAAATTGGCAAAAGTAAAATAATCAGAACTCGTTTATTGCAAGAAATATGAAAGAATTTTGTATCATATGATGTGAAAATGCCCATAAATGTAAACAAAAATGTTAAAAAGCCAATATGTAGCATAGTTCAGAAAGTTGACCTGATTGAGCAAAATTAATGTGATTTTTGGATTCAGCACACCAAAATTATCCTAAATCAGCTCAAAAAACTTCAACAATAAATTTGATGTTGACCAATGTAATTTCTAACACCCCTATGTACCAGTACACAAATGTCTAAACAGAAGTAATTGGACTTGTGAGCAAGGTTCTAATAGTTTTGGATTTTTCATTAGTTTAGTTTTATTTAGTTTTGACTTTTTCCCCCTCTAATTCAGTTAGTTTTAATTCATTTTTAGAGCAGGTTTGACACTTTTTATTTTCATTTTTTTCTAAATGCTTAGTTTTAGTATTAATTTTAGTTTTGTTGTATCTTTTCTCTTCTTCTCCGTCGTATTCAAATAAATCCCAGACAGGACTCTGCTGCTTTCTCCCAACTTTAGTCTCCATATTTCCAGGTAGAGTGGGGACCAGAAGACGACTGGAAACCACAAGTAACGGATCGTTAAATATCATACGGTGACAGCAGACAAAATTGCTAGAGCGAAATAAATTATTTCGTATCAATCCGACATTGACAAAGACAAAAACGAAGGGAATTTTATCCATCATTTTTATCTGTTTTAGTTAGTTTTGTAAGCACACAATACAGTTTCAGTTAGTTATCGTTTTTTCTTTTTAATTATAGTTTTTTTTAATTTCAGTTCACGAAAATGTTTTTACAATTCTAGTTTTTGTCATTTCGTTAGTTTTCGTTAATAACCTTGCGTGTGAGGCTGTCACTGCTCTGAAATGTATTACTATTTTATAATTTTTTTTTTGCATTTTTACAGAGGAAATAGCACTGAACCCAGACATGCATACATATTAATACATTTGTCTCCTCAAGGACAGTCCTTCTTGCAATAAGTCATCATTCTGTCAATATGAGCACATCCTATGACACTTAGCCCTGAGCCATGCAACCCACAGACACCCAGGACATGTGTAGGAATGCCTCAGTGTGACAGCTCCATCTGGACACACTACACCGACCGTTTAATGATCAGAGGAAGGATCCACTCAAGGACCCAGTGCTCCTTAACTGAACACTGGCCAGTGTCCACTTCACTGTGGCTTTAATCAGGATTTTCTTTTCTTTAATATGTAATTTCATCTTCTTCAACGGTGAGGGTGAGTCATATTTAACCTAGATATGTAGGGAGATTGAACATTTGATCTTCATCTCTGTGAAAGGTACATGACAGGACATTTTTCCCTAGTCTATGTGTGTGTGTATGTGTGTGTACGAGGGGGTTTGATTGAGATATGGGACAGTGGCACTGGTTATAGTAGACCATTAGATGAGTGTCCTTGGGCTCCTGGGCTCCTCTCATCACTCTTGGGTGGCTGGCTGTGAGCAGCACAGGTCCCTGTTTGGTTCCATTATTTATGACTCTGTCAATCTGACATCAGGTCGCTCCACCTGTGCTATTCAGCCCACTGGACTGGATGTCAGTGGAATGTGCGGCAAAAGATAACAGCGGTTGTTGACAGAAAAACACTGGGTTACGTCACGTTGCTCTGACTTCTTGAAAACCTTGAAAGACCTGTGTGTGTTGGCAAACACTGCACTGTTTTTCCATCCGACTAAAAAGCAGAGGCTGAATTTTACAATCGGCTCACTTGTAAGTATGTGATAATATCATTCAGTATCGCTCAGGCTGATTCCAAATTCATGGCAGGTTTTTGTGGCTCGTAACATGTATTAAAGAAGCAGACACAGACACTAATGTTAAAGTGAGTTTGGAAATTAACCCTTTCACGCATCAGTTATGAGAACCTTAATCAAGATTTTTTGTTTTCCTGAGTGTTTTTATTCCTTTTTTAAGCATGGGAAATAAAATTTAAAAAAAAACAATACGATTGAAAATTTTCTTCTGAACCTATTTTAAATGGAGTTCCAAAAATGTCCACTCAGCTGGAATTTTTTGAAGCAAAGAAACATATATTTACCTATATATTGTGTGAAAACTATGAAATAAAAACATTTTAAATGCTGCTATTCTGATGTTTTTACACATTTGCACATACTCTAATACTAGAGTATTAGTTGCTTAATTCAAGCAAAAAAAATCTGCCAATGGAACAAGTGAAAATTATCTTGGTAAGATTTCTTGAAATAAGATTTTCAAGATCTGTCATCTAAAAATAAGTACTTATATCTCACTGAAAAGTTACTCTATAGGTGATTATGTCTTATTTTAAGTGTGATGAGATATTTTGACTAGAAATGAGAAAAATACACTTGGTAAGATTTTGATTTTTGCAGCGTAAAAGCTCAGTAATTTCAAAGGTTATTACATCAAAACAGAGAAAACATTAGAAAACATGAATTTTTCACCAAAATAAATCAATAATTAAACACAAAAACAAGTGTCTCTATCCACTGTCATTGATCCAATTCCATGGGTTTTACTGGTGAATCAATGTTGTAGAAGATGACGGTGTTTCCATGTTCACTACAGAGCCTCTGAACGTCCAAATGGGTCATATCTGATGACCATGAAAAGATGATAAACTGTGTTTTACACCAATTATTTACATGGACTGATAGGATTAGTGGATCAACAGGTATTAAACAGGTTAGATCAGTAGATGTTTGTTGGTCTTTTAGGGTTAAAACAGCAACAAACAACATATCTGTGGATAGCGTAATTCAGATGGTATCACAAAATTGTCACTGTCACTGTTTAGATTTTTTCCGAAGTTAGATTTCATTAGACACATTTAAAATTGCGGGACTTTGTCTATGTCAAGATTAGTTAACCCCATAACGCCAAATGTATCATATTTGATACATGAGTTTTGAAGCCCTCTACATAATCAGTGTGATATTTTTTTTTCTTGAAAAACCTGATGTATACAATTAGATACATGCAATACACAGATAATCCACCAGGGGGAAGGAATTTGTTCACCAGAGGCCTTTCCAGTGACACTGCAAGACTGTCATTAATGAGGAAGGAGGCAGAACTTTGCCAAATTTGAAAAGGAATTACCAATTTGTTAGACATGTTTGTGTTATATTATGTTTTTGTTTGTTAAAAAAAAAAAAAAATAATAATAATAATAATAATAATAATAATAATAATAATAATTGAGCACTGAGACCTGATGTATCAAATATGATACAAAATGGAAATTCATACATGGAAATTGATATTTGAAAAATAAATTCTTTAGGTTGTTCAGATGAACCAATAAAGCCTCCAGTTTCAAAGAACTGGAATTTTCTGTCAGTGATTTAATGGTTCTGGCTTTACAGGGTTCATGTATGTAAGTGATCTAAACAGTCTGGTTAGTCTAATTAAGTAATGGTAAACCTCATGAAACACTGGTGTAAATAAATTGTATGGTGGTAAATTGAAGAAATCTTTTTATTCAACATACACAAGCCCTGTCTGTCTCAACAGGTAATAATAATAATAATAATAATAATAATAATAATAATAATAATAATGATAATAATAATAATAATAATAATAATAATAATAATAATAATAATAATAATAATAATAATCACACCCATCAGTCACAGCCCAGTTGATATATATCCCGTCTATTAGCCCTAAAATTCAATTAATGAAGCGATAATTTATACTAGTTATTTGTTTTATGTACTGAATTTAGCATTTGGCTGTTAGCATGTTGGATTTTTGGAGACTTAAGGGACAAAAAGGTTAACTAGGTAAGGGGTGATGAGCAAAAGTTGCAGACTACAGCTAGCTTACACAAACCACTGCTAACACTTTTATGTTAAACACCCCCATGTAATTATGGGTGTTTGCTAAATGATAACACATATAGTTGTAATGTAATGCCAGATAGCATTACAGTTGCTTGTATGAGCAAGAATGACTATTAGCCCTGATTAGCAGGCGAGGTGATGCACCATAAAGCAACATCACATTACTGCTAACATTAGTTAATGTATCTAAGTGACACTAACAGGGTGGTTATTAGAATTAAGTGGCAGTAAAAATCTTGAAACACTGGTGTAATTAAATGGTATGGTCTTCTTAATTTAGCTTCTAAATGACAGTTACAGTAGAGCTGTCTGTCAAGAAGACATCTTTTTATTCAACAAACAGCAGCTGCGACAGTCTGACAGAGTAGGCAGGTGAGCTGTCAATCACCCCTGTCAGTCAAAACCTTCATGGCACGTATAAAAATCGGTCAACCCTAAAATCATATCAGTGGAGGAATGATGTACTGTACGTTTATTAGAAGGTCAAGATGAAGTAAATGAGACTATAATAACATAAGATAAGACTTTATTAATCCCACCGTGGGGAAATTTCACAGTTAACAGCAGCAACATACAACAAACAAGTGCAGAGAAAAAGACAGGTAGAAAAACCACAAATGAGTGACAAATTAAGACTTTGATGTATGAATTATGAGAACCTTAGTCAAGATTTTTTCCTGAGTGTTTTTATTCCTCTTTAGGCATGAAAAAAAAAAAAAAACATTCATTCATTCATTTTCTGAACCCGCTTTATCCTCACCAGGGTCACAGGGGGTCGCTTGGAGCCTATCCCAGCTACATAGGGGCGAAGGCGGGGTACACCCTGGACAAGTCACCAGTTCATCACAGGGCTGAACATATAGAGACAAACAATCACTCTCACATTCACACCTATGGGAAATTTGGATTAACCAATTAACCTATCAGTGCATGTGTTTGGATGGTGGGAGGAACCAGGAGTACCCAGAGAGAACCCACGCAGACACGGGGAGAACATGCAAACTCCACACAGAAAGGTCCCACCCCCCGTCGACTGGTGTTGGAATCGAACCCAGGACCTTCTTGCTGTGAGGCACGAGTGCTAACCACTGCACCACCATGTCACCCTAAAAAAACAAACAAAAAAAACAATGTGATTGAATTTTTTTTAATGAGCTTATTTTTTTATGGAGTTACAAAAATGTCCACTCACCTGGACACCATGTGCTTAATGTTTGAAGCAAAGAAACATGTATTTAAAATGCAATGTCAGAAAGTGATATACTCTGTGAAAACTATGAAATAAAACATTTTAAATGCAGCTCATCTGATGTTTTCTCACATTTTATCGTACTCTAAAACTAGCTATTATCCACTTCATGAAGATGATATGCAAAATAAAAACATTTTTGTTTAAGAAAACTGTTAATTACAGTCTAATAACAACTAGCAATTGATTTTCACTTAAACAAGTTACTGCAGATCAGGTTCATCCAGAACAGCAGAGTTACAGTAATGGCATGAATGTCTATGTATTATGGAATGGTGCATAAGCGTCCACTGTGTTGGCTGATATGGAACTAAAACAACAAAACCCATGAATATACAAGAGAACAGCTGGAGAATAACTGTCCACTGGAGTGACCAGTATGCATGAAAGGGTTAAATAAAACAGAAAATAAGAAATTTGGTATCTACTGTATATTGAATATTTATATGAATTAGAATAAATAAATTAATGCTATTAAAGAATGCTGGCGAAAGAAAAAAAGAGGTCAGGTTATTTTTTTGATGGAGTCATCTAGAGCAGGGGTGTCAAACTCATTTTAGTTCAGGGGCCACATTCAGCTAAACTTGATCTGAAGTGGGTTGAACCAGTAAAATAATAACATAATAATATGTAAATAATGTCAACTCCAAACTTTTCTCTATGTTTCAGAGCAAAACAAGTTAATTTACATTATGAAAAGGTTTACATCTACAAACTATCCTTTCAAAAGATGTGAATAACATGAACAAACTGAAAAAATATGTGTAATTTTAACAATATTCTGCCTCAGTTTATCATTTCCACATGTACATTATAACTTACAGATCACAGTGGATGTACAAATACACAAAACATTTAATAACAGGCAGAATCTTGTTAAAATTGTACTCAGTTCTCTTAAGACATTTCAGGTTGTTTATACTTGTTCAGGTTATTCACATTTTTTGCAAAATTCTACTTTGTTTCAGTATAAATACATGAAAATATTTACATTTACAAAGAGAAAAATTTGGAGTTATTTCTATGTAATCATGATAGTATTTTACAGATTTGACCCACTTGATTTTGAATTGGTCTGAATGTGGAACCTGAACTAAAATGATTGTTAATATCTTAGTGTAATTTTTGAATTTCACAAATTCATCCCAAGGGCCAGACTGGACCCTTTGGCGGGCCAGATTTGGCCCCCGGGCCACATGTTTGACACCTGTGATCTAGAGACATGCTTTTTTACAACAAGAATCCAGTCGTTGCCATTGGTTTTTCACTGTAGGCCACTGCAGTACTGGCTTCAATATCAGCCCATGGCTATTGCCCCTTGCGTGCAAGCCCAAACAGGCTAGGACCAGGAGGATGATGTGACTAATGGACAGTGATCTGGCAGGTCTGAGGTCTTTGGCAGGCACAGGATCGGGTATGAATGATGGCTCTGACCCATCCATCAGTCAGAATGTGACAGGACAGGAGCGCTCTTTGCAGAGGGACAACCCTGACCTGAAGGGAGTTAGTTACTGCATCCCTTCTGCCGGCAGCCTCATAAGACATTCACATCTCCATACCACTGGGGAGAGAAGGCGGTCCTGCTGAGCCCAGAGAATAGGTGTCCCTGCTGGATTCTAATTTGAGATCTTCAAGTGGCTGTGAATGAAGGATGCCCTCGCGACTGAGTGCACATCATGTATAAAGAATGACGCAGACAGGTAATTTGACAAGCACAGTACAAACAAAAGTGACACTGTAAGTTCAGTTAATATATTCCTGTTATAAATGTCCTGTGTGAAAACTACTCTGTAATGTTGATGCATTTATTTACGTGATGAATTGTGCCACCATTAGCTCAGAGGGTTCAGTAAAATTACATCTGCTCAAGTCAGGGCACAGTACGTTGCATACAAATGAAACAAAGGGTATTAATCAATACTGTATTTCTCCCCACTAAGTGAAGCGTTAACTATTGCACTATTTCAGGAACACGACATTTGAATAAATATTTGATTTAGCAGGAACAGAATACATGCCAGTTTGACAAGAAAAATCCATCACAATTTTTTGTTAATGCAAATGGTATTTACTCTGCTATTAATGAGGGGGGTGTTGCAGTCAGCGGCGCTACTAGAGCGACTTACAGCGAGAATCGCATCAACACATTGATTCTGATCTGTCTGTGTGACGCACTAATTTATATGAAGATGCAAGAGGAAAAAAAAAAGAACAACTCTCTGAAAGGGAGTTCAAGAATGGTGTAGAATCAAAGAAAACTCTATACAACTGGAAAAAAAAAAAGTGCGTCAGACTCCAAGCTCCATTTTTGTTGGCCTGCCATGTTGCCATGGTAACCGTAACACGTTGGACTGCCTCACTGTCAATACGCTGTGAATTAATAATTTGGTAATTGTTTGTAAAGAGAGATTGAAGGAGAACTGTTGAATGTTAAATGAGTTGGCTGTAGTCTTTAAGTACCCAGATGGCTGGTGTGTATTTATAGGATCCACTGACAAAAGCATCAAGGCCTCCATTTCTGTGATGTTAAACAGCCCATAGAGAGCTATTGGGGAATCCATGGATAATGTTTTGGCAGATCCAGTGTTTTTTAATTATCTTTTGGTGACTCACATGAACAAAGAGCAGAGATCGGTACAGCTCAGTAAATTTAAAGAAGGTTCGGTGCATCTGCAACTGTGCAAAAGCTTCGATTCCATATTCTTTGCTTTGAAACCATAAAATACGATGAACATTTCATAGTGTACGAAATTAAACACAGATTGCAGTGTGCAAATTATCATCTTGTACATGTTTAAATATCCCTAAAAATAAATGGATGTTTGTGCATGGAGATAAAAACAAAATGCTAAACATAATAGAAAAGGCTGGTATTGTTTAAAGAAGATCTTTGAGCATAATGCATGAAAAAAAAAGAAAAAGAAAACACATCTAAATGCCTGTCAGTATTTGTTGTTTACGTAATGTCACATTCATAATGTATGAGATGATAAAAATGGAAACACAAAAGTCTGGCTACAGGAATAATCAAGCCTTTAGTACAGTGTTTTTCAACCTTGGGGTCGCCTGAAATTTCTAGTAATTGATTAAACATTTTTTTAAAAAATACTATTAAAATATATGTTTTAATGACATGGGTGGTGGTGCGGTGGTCAGCACTCGTGCCTCACAGCAAGAAGATCCTGGGTTCGATTTCCAACACCAGTCGATGGGGGTGGGACCTTTCTGTGTGGAGTTTGCATGTTCTCCCCCTGTCTGCGAGGGTTCTCTCCGGGTACTCCGGCTTCCTCCCACCATCCAAACACATGCACTGATAGGTTAATTGGTTAATCTAAATTTCCCATAGGTGTGAATGTGACAGTGATTGTTTGTCTCTATATGTTCAGCCCTGTGATGAACTGGCGACTCATCCAGGATGTATCCCGCTTTCGCCCCTATGTAGCTGGGATAGGCTCCAAGCAACCCCCGTGACCCTAGTGACGATAAAGTGGGTTCAGAAAATGAATGAATGAATGAATGATTCAATATATATTTCATTGTAATTAAAATACCACACACTTTTCCTAACAAAAATCAAGTTCAAATAACATGCACAATATAATATCTGAGAGGGCATATCTTGACTGACCCAATCATGTGACCACATGTGTTACTACGCTTCAGCCTGCCACAGTCACAGTCAGAAAATCAGACTGAACAGAGAATGGAAAGATTTCTTTACCCACCTGGCCCCTCTAAGACATCTCCAAGAGAAACTAAGAAGCAGACACCAAAAAGGTGCATTATATACATTATATAGCCTAAATGTCATCTAAAATTAAGATTTATTTGCAACATTGTATTGCAAACTATTACATGATTAAAACATTAATTTTAGCATAAAAAAATGTATGTGTTTTGAATGTCTGGGGTCTCCAGAAATCTGTGATGTTGAAATGGCGTCATGAGCCAAAAAAGGTGGGAACCACTGCCTTATAGCACATGCAGTTATTTCCGTATGATAGTGTGTTTGTGTGTCTGAGTGTTACAACACCCAAACAAACACACAGTGTGAAGGAAAACATCCCACTTGTTAAAGGCCCTGTCACGCCTTGAGGATTGATGCAGCGTATGCCAACGTGTCAAAATTTCTCTATAACGCTGGCATAAAGGGGACTATCAATTTTTTTTTTGGGGGGGGGGGGGGGGGGGGGGGGGGGGCGTATACGTATCTTACATAGAATGTTTCAATAACTTATAGATACATTACACCAGGGGTGTCCAATTGTGGTCCTCGAGGGCAGCTATCCTGCACATTTTAGATGTTTACCTCTTCCAGCACACCCGACAGTCGTTATCAGGCTTCTGCAGAGTTTGATGGTAGGCTCATCATTTGAATCAGGTGTGTTAGGAGAGGGATACATCTAAAACATTCAGGATAACGGCCCTCGCGGATCAGATCTGGACACCCCTGACTTATACCAACGAAAGCTCAGTGTGTTATCCGTGTCAAATCGATGAGGTCATGCTGATGTTAGAAGCTAGTAGGTATTCTGATCCCTCTGCTCCCTGTGGCTTTGGAAAATTAATACTGAGTATTTAATTAAAATGTTTGAATTATTTAAATTTTTTTAGTTTAATTGGTTAGTTTTTTTTTTTAAGTGTAATTCTAAATTTGAAGATTATAGAGATATTAGGTTTTATAGGTTTTATCTCCTGCTGCACAACAAAGTCTGGTTGCTGTCCAGAGGGGAGGTGCTGAAACACTTTGTGTCTGGAGGAAGTGGAAAGAGGTCATCCAGGACACGTCCACATACGTCAATAGGGGTTGGAGGTGAGTTCAATATAAGTTACACATTGGTTCAAAGCACATTACCCATAGGTTAGAGATAAGTTTTGGACAAGCTAGATATTATCTTCGACTTATGAGTGTGTCACAACGGCATAATTTACCTACAATTTATGGCCCATGTATGACACATATGCTGGCATACGGCAAAAAATTTTGTGCATGAACAAAGTTTCTTAATGACCTCGCTGTACTACGACCTATACCAATGTGTTTCAGCGTGTTCTTCAGCTGTACAAAACTTAACCAAATTTGTCATACGTTAGCATACGCTGGCCTAGAGCCATTTCATAGTCAACGCAAGAGAACGCAGACACGAACGCAGACTCAAACACGTTCTGACGCATTGGTCACCATGATGCGTGCCTAGGGATGGGAATCCATAAGAATTTAACAATTCCGATTCCATTAACGATTTTGCTTATCGATCCGATTCCTTATCGATTCTCTTATCAATTCTCATTGGGTAAGTGAATAAAAGAGTACAAATGGAAGTGTTTGCATTAACTGTCTTTGTGCACCTCATTTCCTTTCCCCTACCTTCGGAAACTTGTATTTGAAGGGGTACGACGTTTGTTGCCCACACCGGAACTGGAACTGGGCCCGGATGACGGACTGGTGTTCACTCTGCTACTACATTTGCAAGCGTTGCTAAGTAGCGAATCAAGTTCGTGACATTCCTGTAAATGAATCACATGTTGTGGACAAATGTTTGAACATGCTGGAGGGATTCCACCCTTTTGAAGACATGGAAGCTTTGACAGTGTTACAAGTGGACCTGGTGTCATCTTTTTAGACCGTTTCTGTCTCAACACCATGTTGGCTACGTTCTGATCAAAAAAATGTAGCGTACACGTGATGTCATCGCACATGTGCAACAAAGGGCGGAATCGATAAGCAGAATCGTTAAGCAGGCAGGCAAATGATTCCAAGGAATCAAGCTACTGGGATTCGGTTCTCAAAAAGAACCAGTTCTCGATTCCCATCCCTATGCGTGCCGGCATCTCAAAATGTTTTGTCCATTTTTTTTATATGCTACACAGCGACACATGTAATACCATTCATCACCAGCAGGGGCAATATGTGATGTAGTTTAATTTAACACATTACATTTACAGAAGAAGAAGATGATAGTGATTCACAGGAGTCTCCGGCAGAATGCGAGTCACTGGAGCCAGCAGGTTGGAGACAGACATTCTGTTGTGTATTCTTTGTGCTCTTACACTGAAGGGTCAAACAGGATGTTAATTAATTAAAAAGCAACACAGGCTAAGTGAGTTAACATGTGTTCTGGGATAGCTGAGAGAAGGGCGAAGACTTTCAGATTTCCACTGATATTTAGTTTATTACTCATTTAGGAACCATACAAGGTCAGGTCTCCATGGTGCTAGTTTTAAATCATACATGAATATACATTAGATTTGTCCGAAATACCTGCACCATTTGTTACTTTAGTTGTCGAGCACAGAATTGCGTGTGTGTGCTCCATGTCCATGACACTGAACCGGAAAAAGTGACCTATAACCTCACAGTACAATAACAAAGAGAGGTGCCATTGTGTGGCACTTTAAAGTATTACAACTGTAATACAGTAATACTGACTGATACAATATCAGCCGGTCTGACACCCAGATTGGAAATGTCCCTGTTTGGTATGATAAGCTGAAGATGTAAATTAATGGTTTGGAAATACCTAGAATAACCTTTTTTTTTACAACTATCATGTCAATTTCGTCACAGTCTGTAGATGTTTTATTTTTACATTTATTGACAGTTTCTATTATTTCTTTTTTGTCAATAGCTTTGAGAAACATTGAATTTGGATTTTGATCTATTAATGCTACATTACTTTGATCTGTTGCTGGAGCAGGAATTTTATCTGCCAAGTTTGGTCCAACATTAACAAGGAACTCATTAAACTTGTTCACTTGTACCTGACTCAGAGCTACCCCCTATTGCGCTAGTGATGTATTGCATTTTACACGTTGCCCGGCTCGCTTACGTTCAATGTGTTGACTGTGAAAGGAAATGTGTTGCACCCACTGACTATGTAGGCAGCTTTAATCGTCAAGGTGTGACAGGGCCTTCAGATACAATCCCTGTCTTTTAAAAGAGTGAGTTAACACACGAGTCAGACTCATACATGACTCCAGTCTGACAGGGAAAATGTAGTTTCTGCAACTACATTGTTGTGGTTAAACACATGTTTACGGTTTAGAAACTGAACAGGAGAGCAGCTTTGGGATCACGCTGCTGTGTTTTATAGGATGTAGAACAACATAGCGATACACTGTGATGTGAGTGATTTTTATAAAGTCTGGAGTTTGAGTTGACAGCTCCGTGTGTTTTTACGGTTGGCTTAAAAGCACAGAAAATGAAATTCCAGGCAGTTCGACAGAGCTGAAGTGGGTGAACGTGGACCAGCTCATGCCTGAGAGCTGTCAATTAAAGCAAACGCAGGTTGGATGTAGAGACTTATGGCATAAAAAGAAAAATAATGTTGGTATTAAAGGAGGCAGAATTTGCTGTTGATTAACTTGGATATGTTATAGTCAGTTTAGCTTCTGTACTGCATCATTTTTACCAAAATATCTTCATTACTAAATGAAAGACTAGGTCTAATGCCAACAGTGGTCCTTCCGTGTTGTTACTTAGTTAACCCATAAAGACCCAAACATCCACTGACAACCAAAACCATCTACTGTTATGAAATGTTTGTTGATCCACTAATCCTATCAATACATGTAAATAATTGGTGTAAAATGCAGTTTGTCATCTTTTCATGGTCATCAGATATGACCCATTTGGGCATTCAGAGGCTCCGTAGTGAACATGAAAACACAGTCATCTTCTACAACACTGATTCACCAGTAAAACACATGGAGTTGGATCAATGACAGTGGATGGAGACACTTGGGTTGTGTTCAGTTAATGATTTCTTTTACTAAAAAGTCATGTTTTCGTCAGTTTTTTCTGTTTTTGATCTAATAAACCCCAACTTTAATCTGAGCTTTTACGGTCATCTACTTGATCAGTGAATTAAATATAGGAAAATGCCAGATTTATACTCAAGAATGCAAAATACAGAGCATAATGTTAGAATAAATGGTGATAAATCAGTTAAGAAAGGTAAAAACAAATTTTTAAAAAATCATTTGGGAAGTGCCACAAAAGTAGTCCTGGGTCTTTATTCAAATTGTTACATGTAGCTCCAAAAAAAACCCAAAACATAATAATAATAATAATAATGATTAGAAGTGAAGGTTAGAAATTGGAACATGTTTTTTCATTTGACTGATGATTAATGGGGTCTGTTCATTAGTCCACACATACCTGTTACTTCTGCCAACTTTGGTCTTTTTCCAGGTCGATACTGGAAACAGCTTCTGCTTCTTCCTCATTTTTTGTAGAAGTAGAAAAAGAGAAATATCCACATAACACATACAGTTGTGTTTGATAAAAGCAACACTAACAGCTCTTGAAAAATGAGGTGTAATATGCTGAGATAAGAGCCATCTCGGTGTTGACGATGTGAATCATGTGAGATGAGAGATGCAGTCTACTCAGCAGTTTCACAAAAAAACTTTTTTCAAGTCATAGCCAGTGACGAAAATGTATGCTATGAGGCTAACGATATAATGAAATGTACCTAAAATCTCCAGCATTTAGTGGATGTGTACCAATGAATAAATCGATACAGTTAAATAAACGCCATATTTCTACAATATCAACAAAGTAGGTGTTTCCATTAAAAAATGTTTGGCTTCTGATGCGTGATTCTTGTTAAGTCCTGTCTTGCATATACTTCTTGCAAGACACTTGTTTAAGGAAGATGGATGCACTGAGTTTCATGCCAAACCTCCACAGTGTTGGCGCTGTAGTGTTGGTTCATCTACTGCTATTGCAGTGACTGTCTTAAACAAAAGAAGGGAACGTATAATCGCCCCAATGCAAAGTCCATATTTATGGCAGTGGCCACACAGAATGGAATTCTGGGAGAGAGCTGTGCATCAGGAATTCACCAATATCCAGAATGGATCCAGAATTTCCGAATCACGCAGGCAACATTTAATGAACTGTGTGCTATTGAACCTCTCATGGCCCCAGACTTGTCATGCCTTCGGAAGCAGTTCCTACACAAATGCGAGGGTCTATTGTCCGATACAAACTAGAACCATCAGTTTGTTCTGAGTACAGGGTAATGGGTGAGATATTTGGTGTGAGCAGAACCACTGTGCACAGGTGTGTAAAAATGAGAAAAGTGTGTTTCCATTACACTTTTGTGCTATACTTCTATACAGGGTGCGATTTGCCAAAAAAAAAAAAAAAAAAAAAAGGGTGGGGGTGGGGGTGTGGTCCATAACTAACGTATCTAACACTGGTGTGAAACAAAAGTGAAACTTTATATTATTTCAACGTCCAACTCTCTAGTTCTGTTCCTCTGTTATTCAGCGGATCTTTCACCAAATTTTGACACCTTCTAACCTGTATCCACTGGACCCTCTCCACTGCTCTATGCCCCCCTCCCACACACACACACACAAATGCTGGGCCCCATGAATTTGTCATGTTTACCTCCCCTTTACGGTGCCCCAGTGCATGGGGACATTCGCAAACTCTGAGACTGCCGACAGTTCGGTTCAGATGAACGTTGGTGTCAGTAATATAGGATATAGGTGTAAGAAAACTGCCACAACCTGCCAATTGGTTGGTTGTCCCCCCCAAGGACGAAATTCATTGAGCAGAAGTAGAGATGTAAAAACCAGAGTGGGGGTTGATCCTCCCCATCCCCCCCAACAAATCGTACCCTGCTTCTATATCAAAACATCTCAGAAGCCACCTCATGAGAGCGTAAACATTTTTTTCCGATCTTTGACAGTTTTTGTGATATTTCAGTGTTTCCATTACCAGTTTTCTGTTCCGCAATTTACTTTTTATGCATTTCTAAGGGTAATGGAAACCCAGCTACTAAGAGGACAGGACTTATGGTTAGGGATGGGAATCGTTAAGAATTTAACGATTCCGATTCCATTATCGATTTTGCTTATCGATCCGATTCCTTATCGATTCTCTTATCAATTCTCATTGGGTGAGGGAATAAAAGAGTACAAACGGGTGTGTTTGTATTAACTGTCTTTTATATTTCCATCTGCACAGAAAATATACCATATACAGTATGAACAAATAAGAACAGATGACGCTGGGCCCGGTTCGGGGGGGGGGGCGTGCAGTGAAAATGAAACTAAAGACGCTTTACTAATTCCTCTATTGCCACATGTGCACTACGTCGAACCAGTTTGACTCGTCTTGGCTCGTCTCCCGTTGTTGTGCACCTCATTTCCTTTCCCTTCTTACCTTCGGAAACTTGCATTTGGGTGTGACATTTGTTGCCCGCTCCGGAACCAGAACTGGGCCTGGTGTTCACTCTGCCGCTACATTCACAAGCGCCGCTAAGTAGTGTACCAAATACATGGCATTCCTGTAAATGAATCACATGCTGTGGACAAATGTTTGAGCATATTGGAGGGATTTCACCCTTTTGGAGACATGGAAGCTTTGCAAGTGTTACAAGTAAGTGGACCTGGTGTCGTCTTTTTAGACTGTTTCTGCCTCAGCCCCATGTTGGCTACGTTCTGACCAAAACAATGCAGCAAATGCGTGACGTCATTGCGCATGTGCAACGAAGGCGGAATCGATAAGCAGAATCGTTAAGCAGGAAGGCAAATGATTCCAAGGAATTGAGCTACTGGGATCCGGTTCTCAAAAAGAAGCAGTTCTCGATTCCCATCCCTACTTATGGTCTTACTACATCCCATCACCTGGATGAAATTGAGGCATTTTTACTTTACTTTTGAAGAACTACAATGCTGTCTATAATTACTGTGACTGTCATAAGCAGGACCTATGAAGACATCTTCAACCGGATGACAGTCTTATCTCTACCATTCAGTTAAGTACAGTGAACGGTAGCTTTGAGTAGCTTGAAGATAATCCCTGTGCAGATATTAAGATTAAGAGCACGCGAAAGCCTATAGCGGAGTTATTACCTAAGAAGAGATGCATTATACAGCAGTCGACAGAAACATTTAAGTTTTTCATTTCCAAGCCGCACAGGGCCAAACACAAAGTAAGACTTATGTAACCCGGATTCAACATTCAGCCATATTCTTCCCACAACGAGTGCGGCTCTGCAGTTAGCTTAATCAGGATTGATGGTACAGCACATTGGGTCTAAATTTAGTCTCCCCGAGAACATTCCTCTCCTTGCCGTTGCTGTGGGGCGAAGCTGAGGTTTTCAGATCCGCCACGGTCACACGCACAGGATGGGAGGCAGTGGAGCTGAAACGTACTCCTGTGTCACACTCTGCCCTGCTTCCCATCCCCAATGCCACACTCTGGTTCCTTCTTTTTTTTTTCTCCTCTGCCTCTCTTTATCTCCCCCGTTCACTGGGATTTTGTGGATCACTTACTCAGGGAAAACCCCCCGAGGAAACAGGATTCTGTGTTCAGAGGTGCAATTTCTAAAATCCTCTCTTGTGTGGATCAGACGAAATGTAAAGCACCAATCAAACTGGATCATTAACAGTGGTAATTTCACCCCCAAAAAAAGAAGAAAAAAAAAAAAAAAAACCAAAACGTTAAAACCAACATAGTGTACAGCGTGGGTATCTCATACTGCACAGTAATGATAGCTTCAGGAGAACTCTGGGGAGATTCTCTTTTTTAATTTGTGTGTGACTCAGTTGAAATTGAAAAATAAGAAGACACTGAAAGGAGCTCAAGGCAAACCATTATTATTTTGCTATGATTTGATTTTCGTGACGGAAACAGCAGCGAAAGCCACCTCATTACGGTACCCATACATTTAAAATATGCCTCTGGCCCGTTAGCCTAACTAGCCATAGCAGCAGATGTACTGTCAGTGTAATGTGACCAAATCATCAGCAAACCTTTATATTAAATATCTAATGCAGAACGACTGCTGCTACACACTTATAGTTTTACTAGTTTTATGATATCTTGTATTTCTATCTATATCTTTTGGGCACTTTGCATTGTTGTAAATGTGCTATATAAATAAATTTGACCTTGACCTAAAGAATGCAGTTCTACCGAGTACATGCTCACTGAAGTTGTCACATGAAGTCCATTGACCTAGTGCCAATCCTACTTTTCGTCTGGAGAGGATAGTTGGAATATGATTTATTTGCCCAAAAACATCATCCGCAGACAAAGTGTTATTAAATTCAGCTGGCAAGATAGAGATATGTTGGGAAACAATGGAGTCTGGCCACTAATAAGCTCTGAAAGTGGTATCCACTGTTCTCGTTCAATAATAAAAGGGCCTCTTGGAAAATTAAAGTCTGGCACATGAAATATGGATTTATTTTTGATCCACATCTTTTAAAACGTACAATAGCGGAGATTAAAAAGTGAATGTAATTTAGCAGCAGTTTGACGAAGAACACTCTGCTTTAAGGAGCATTTAGTTACATTTTTGAAGCATCTTGACATCTTTTATTAAGTAGCTTACTGTACAGAGTGTTCAGTGTTTATTTACTGTCTCTGTTTCTTTGCCCTAATAGGATTAACTAGTGCATCTGTAAAGGTAGTAGAGGATGAGGAGTGTCCCTGCAGCTGCCATGCACCTTGGATAGAAAGAAGAAATAGTATTATTTGATTATTTCCATTCATACATAAACCCATCCTAATCCCAGTGCTATCCAAAACTATTACAATTCTAACCGCTGCAAAGAATTCCAAAGAGTCAGTTGTTCTGTTAAAAGATTTTTTTTTTTTCCACGTTCCTCCTATAGTTCGGTGACCACTCCTTCAACCTGAACTTAAAGTATGTAAAGGTTAAAACAGGACTACACCCTGGAACATACTAAAGAAAACTGAAAATGAAAAGAAGAGTCTTTTTTAGGAAGACAGACTTGACTCTATAAATATTTATGGGTAATGCAGTGTTATTTTGTTTTGGAAAAACAAAAAAGGGCTTCAGACGGTGACTAAAAATGCATTTAAAACCCTCCGTTCACTCATCGTATAAGACATAATAAATACACCCGGCATTGAAGAATAACTGAAGTTTATGGGTTTTGCACAAGAAAGTCCAATGACCTTGCAGAAAACATGTTCAATTTAAATCCTCTCCGCCCACATTGAAAAACTGGGATCAAAATATGCAAATATTGTTCATTTTTAAAGGTTACCTCCTGGACACCAGATGTTTTCTGAGAAGTGCACTTTCAGTCTTCTGTGTACTGATGGACTTGGGTTTCCACATCACACTCGTAAACCATAGACCACATCCCCACTAATGAATGTGAATATTTGCATCAAAACAATTCCTCCTGATAGTAATGCAAATTTGTGACAGTTGCAACACTTGTTCAATAGGTCATAACAGATTTGCACTAACCCATTCAAGAGAAACAGTAATGAATTCAACATCACCGTAACCTCGTCTGCAGCCTGGGTGTCCAAACACAGAAGTAAGATATAAACAGGTCCACTGTTGTTGCTGCCTCAGTGTGTAGTTTAAAGTGTACCCTTACTGGTTGTGCTTACAACATTTATTGTGCTTTGTGTATTACTTATAGGCAAGAGAAGTGCACATTCAGTTAAAAAAAAAAAAAGATTTCCATATATTCACCACACTGGACGTTTTTATTATGTGAATTATAGTCGGGGGTGGGACCTATGGGGTGCAGCCATTGCTGGCCAAAACTGACAAGCAGCAGTCAGTGAGCAAGACTGAGTGGAAAGCATGTGTTCACATTTGTTGTTTGTGCAGTCATGAGTTTTGCACTCCACCATTGTCCTAGAGACACGACCCAGCACTGGCTGATAATGTGTCATTTTAGACTGGTGTCTATGCACAGGGTCAGTGACCAGTCCATCACAGCCCAGATAATCGGAAAATACAACATTATTTCTTTACTACCGGTGCAGGAACAGCCTGTGAAGGAGGAAACATGTCACTGACAATGACTGATGAAGCAGTGACTTAGTACTCGCATGTACTTTAACAACAGGCAATAACGCAAGTTACCTGATGGAACCACTAGTATTATTATGATGTATTATTATTATAATCTTTTGACAGCTAGCAATGAAAATTCACTACAGGTACCCTTTAATGTCCTTTAGGACTGTGGCAACTGTCAGAAAAATACAATCACAACAGTTATGATCCTGCAGTCAAAGACATTTCACAACAAAGAACTAGACCATGGCATCAGCAACAGTTAAATAGAAACAAATGCAACTGTACATACCCAGGTCACATACATATGTTTAACAGGGATGAGAAGTCCATAAGGATAGTGTCCAGTATCACTGTCAGAACAACCTAACTCATGTTCAGCACGTTGAGGGTGTGAAACATCACTGAGGATTACCCACCCCTTCACCACTGTTCTGGACTCACAAAGATTCAAAGTGAGGTGTTGTTGACCTGCAGTCTTACGAGACATATTAATAATCCAAGTTTGTTATTACTAACTGAAGAAAGTAGGACTAGTATACACTGTATACATACATACATATATATATATATATATATATATATATATATATATATATATATAGTGTTGTCAGTAGCTGTGATTAAGATTGAATGATTTAGCGCGTTGACCTGTGGGGATCCACAGGTTCTAGATGTGGTACTTTTTATGTTGTGTATTTGTGCATGCTGTACCACATTTGTCCAGCAGTCACTGCCAAAGCGTTCTGGGCATAGCAATGTGATTGTAAGGCTATTGTATTCCAAAATTACTAATATCTTCCAAAATAATGATCTTATCAACTTGCCGTTTTTGCTAGTCTCTTCTTTGACCAAAAATACCTAAGTATGCCAAACTGCAGCAGTCAGCTCTTTCTGGATTTTGTGTGATTCCTGAGACACACACACATGTACACACACACACACACACACACACACCTACACACACACACACACACACACACACACACATACAGAGGCCACTTGGCTTTTATAATGTAGATAAGCCTCTTAATCAAACTCACCCATAGAAGACACAATGCTATTTCAGCATCAAACTCTATTCTTTTCATTCACAGCTGTGTCCAGTGGTGACAACAGTGCTTCTAGCTTTTATCACTTTGTCACTTTCTGCAACTTTAACTCATCTCATCTCATCACTTTCACTTTGATGCTTTGGTCAAAGGCACCGTGGTGTTAGTTTTCATCAACCATGGGAGACTGACTCAATACTCCCTCTAGTGGTCACATAAAACCCCTGGCCTGCCAGTGTAAATCAGTGATACTCCGGTCCGTGAACGCCCCACAGGTGGTCCGCGAGAGGATGTCATTAAAAAGTCAAATGTATATCAGTGTTTCTCAAATCACCTTCATCTGACTTCCAAAGCAAAGTTATGAGTACAGATAATTGTTTTCTAAATTAAAAGTTAATCAAATGTAGCCTAAATAAGCCTAAGAGTAGACTTTTAGTGAATTTGTCTAGGCAAAGCCACGTTTTGCATCACCATCTCTTGAGGTTACCTAGATTGCCCATTGTCATGTCAAAGGCCTCTCGTCACTTGTGAATTGTGATGGAAATGAAACGGCATAGCTAACTAATCAGAAACAAAGAGTGAAATGAAAGGAAGAGTGACTTGAACAGTTCTAAAATACAATAATGGATCGATGACTGAAGAGAAAAACTGGAGAAACAATGACCAATGTTTGCAACAAGGTGCAAAGACATTCTGTTAGCATCGAGCCGTTAGCAGCATTTATAATATACTGCAGACTTAATTTGTAATATACAAAATTAATGATTTTGTAATATAGGCTGTGTAATTTTTTTTTTTTTTTTGTTAGGGTGGGAGTGAGAAACTGGCCGGCTGGTTAAGTGGTCTGTGAACTTTTTTTTTTATGATAAAGTGGTCCTTGTTGTGAAATAAATCGATTTCGTATCAATCCGACATTGACAAAGACAAAAACGAAGGGAATTTTATCCATCATTTTTATCTGTTTTAGATAGTTTTGTAAACACACAATACAGTTTCAGTTAGTTATCTTTTTTTTTTTTTCTTTTAATTATAGTTTTTATTTATTTCAGTTAACAAAAATGTTTTTACAATTCTAGTTTTCGTCATTTCGTTAGTTTTCGTTAACGATAATAACCTTGTTCCAAAGGTGGTATTTTATTTATTTACTAGAGTTATACCAGGAGAACACAAGAGCACTTCAAGTACACATGATGTAACCCATAAACACAACACTAACATAAAATAAAACTGAGAAAGTATATTCCATCAAGCATTTCTTATAGCTTCAGGATGCACTGAAGGCATTTTGGAGAGAAATATTAAATCTAAATAAAACTGTTTGTTTACAGTTAAAAACTCCACAGGGTACTTGTAGAAAATAAACCTAGAGATGCCTTTGAAGAATGGGTCACATGGAGCAGTGATTAAAACGATATTCATACTGATGCTGTGTTTTTAAGTGGGAAATATAATCATTATTGTAGCTAAGATGGAAAATGAGTCATATGCTGAGGTTATTAACAGTCATGAGGTTACCTTGAAAAAAAAAAAAAGCAGGATATATTAATTCTTGAAAATACTTATCAGTATGGTACAATCTCTCCCACACACACACAGTAGTGGTTTGGGATGAAAACCTTTAATTAGAGCCTTTTTTCCGAATATTTTGCCACCAATTTGATTCGCACACTGCTCTTGAATGCAAATTTGAGACAGGTTCTCATTAACCAATTTAATGATAACTTTTGTGAGGTCATGAGGCCAATGCACCTGATTTCACAGCGAATATAAATACCAGCCGGGGGGTTCGGGGGTGGTTAATCAATGAGAAATTAATGCTCATTTTCAGTTTTGAGGATGGAATTCAACTTGGCATTCCTTACTGTATGTGCTTCCTAAAAAAAAAAAAAAAAAATCAGTTATCTAAAAATACACACACGCCCATGTTCCTACCCCTGCTGTTACATCTTGGGATGTTTTTCTGCTGATAGACCAAATAAGTTACATTTGTATTATATGATGCAGTGTCCCGGAGGCTTCCAGTCAAGGTTATTGATCAACACTCACCTCCATAATTGCATTGCCTTCTATTTAATTTCCTGTTAAGCTCCTCATTAATTACCCTGTTTTCCATCTGGGGCACGGCTATTAATCTCATAGTCTTTGATCTGTTTAATATGCCTTGTGGACTAGTCTTGACATCTTTTACAGTTGTGTGAACCCATCCAGAAGTCCACCTATTTGTTTTGTTAATGGTAACAACCCGGAGTAGAAGAAGAATTTAAGAAGAATTGACAGCTCTCAGTGTTTGGAAGTAAAAAAAAAAAAAAAAAAATAAGTAAATAAAAGTCTGAGGAGGTTTGTGATTGAGAGATCTTTGAACTCTGACAGAAGAGACTGCCTCAGGAGTTTTTGTTGTTGTTTTGGATGTGAACTGGCATTTGGTAAACAAAGGAACAAAAGCGTGAAATTCATCTAAAAGTCAGATCTTCTTTGAGAGATTTCACACTTGAAGGTAGAGAAGGAAAAAAATAAATAAGACTGAAAAATTATACAAAAAGTCTGGTCTCTATCCAGCCTTTTTTGTGCCAAATCTGTAAGCATCTACACATAATTTCGAAAACTAATCTTGAGTGCCTTATCCACGGTGAAAACTGACTTTCAAACTCGATCTCTCCGGCAATCAATCTTCTCCTGGCAGGGTAAGTCTGTCGAAAACTGGGAGCCGTGGCTGTAAAGAAAGTAACATTTCAATTTCTCTCTTCAACTCTTAGTGGCAGCCAGCATATGTTAGCCCTGGCACTGGAAGCAACCATCACAAATGGGCAAAGAGCGGGGGGAGGGGGGGGTTGTGTAGAAGGAAACAGAGGAATGAAGTAACTCAGTTCAGCAGAGGTCTGTGGGAGTTGCAGGACAGATGAGGATGGACAGTGAGGGATCAGAGTAGACTGTTTTGCATATATGCATGTGTATTTAGCTGAAGTATATGGTACTATGTGGGACGATGTGGACTGTTTTCATGGAACCCTAACCTTAACCCTTAGCTCCTTCTCTTATAGCCCTAACCCTAACAAATGTCTAAAACTTAAATGCATGTATTAGACAATGATGAAAGTGTTCCGGTTTTTGCCAAAAATCCGTTTTTTTTCCAAAAACTGAGCATATGTTCTGGTAAATTAAACGTGTCCAGATAATTTCTGTCTGGTTTGGCAACATTTCAGTCAGAAAATTATGCATAAATCACTCCGAAAAGTGTAAATTATGTTTATTTGGGTCCGTCTCATGGGCGCGGCCATATTGCTTTCTTCTCCATCCGTCTCGACCAATGAGATGCTCATTTACAACGCAGAACTTGTATCGACGGCTCTGATTGGTCCATTGATGACTTGTGGTCTGTTTCGCCTGTCTGGAGGCGGATTCGCTTTGAGTATTTTACTGCCAATGTATTTCGTCTAAATATTTTGTGAAATCATGTCAGAATTCATCGTCCTTCAGTGTGGGGACGAGCTGAAGTGTGAGGCAGGAATCAAAAATAAGTTCAAGTGGTCCTGGCTCCAGGAAACTGATAGAAATGGCGATTTTCTGTCGCAGTACGTCCGGAAGACAAGCAAACCAGGTTTGTTACTCATTGAAGTCATTCAGTAGATTGTAGTATTCCACCACCTGGCCCTGCTGTGTACAGGCATAGGTTATTTCTTTGTCTTCTGTATTGTGTAATAATTATGGCAGCAATACGTTGGAATACATTGGAAACTGTTATCATGTAGTTTAGTAGTTAGTGACAGATGTAAAGCCTGGAGATTCCATATCTGAACATTATATTAAATGAGATTACTATTCTTGATGAGCCTCTTTTCTCATGTTTCTAAGAGACCAATGTTTTTACCACAGATACTTAATCTGTCCATAATCTACCCATGACAATGTTTGAAGTACATCAGTAAGAGAATTAGTGAAACAGAATGTTTAAGTAGAGATATCAAGATTTGATAAAATGTTTGACCATATTCCTGTGTGAGATGTATTTTTTCATTAATTTTGAACCTTAATGCTTTACAGGTTTTTGCTCCCAAAGTGCACCAGAATACACCTAAGAGCATGCAGAATGAAATGCTCAGAAAAGTGCAGTTTTTTGTCTTTCCTCACTTTCCTCACTGATTAGATGTTATCTGAAAGTACATATGTTCTAGTTTCTATTGCCGCATTTCGACTATGTGGAACCAGCTTGGCTCGGCTCGGATACCAGATACTATTCCTGGAGACCGTTTCCATTACAGGATACTAAAGATTTTAGAGTACCTGGACATCATAGCGATGCGGTGCCTAACTTCCGTGACGTCTGCTCAGAGAGTTGCTGATAAACTCCCTCGTTGCGTGTTGTCCCATCAAGCTCACGCTGAATTTTTTCGTCAGCCACCAAGGACAGAAATGTCTGAACCTCCTCGACTGATCAGTGTCATTTTACGGGCTGCCATCATGTGGATTAGCCAATCGAAATATTTACAGTAAACCTTTGAATCTGTTTTTTGAAAATAGCGGGTCACACATTGACGATGCAATGACGCAGAGACAGCTCTCTGACCGATCAGTGGTCTGCAGTATTTACACATCACGTTTTAGTATCTCTTCTCCAGTTTTGGAACTTCGGCAGAGTAGATACCAAAAGGGTGCCAAATCCCAGGTCCTTTTACAAGATGGAAATGCAAAAAAGCTGAGTCGAGTCAACCTGAGCCTGTACCACGTAGTGAAAACGCAGCATATGTTTCGATGTTACAAAAACATAACTACATTAGTTTAACTGTGGCTGAAAAACACTGCCTGGCCAAAAACAAAGCCTTTAGCTTTGATTTTGGGATACACTGACTTATCCAATGCAACACTTATGTAATGTCACAATTAGGGATGGGAATCGAGAACTGGTTCTTTTTTGAGAACCGGATCCCAGTAGCTCGATTCCTTGGAATCGTTTGCCTGCCTGCTTAACAATTCTGCTTATTGATTCCGCCTTTGTTGCGCATGCACAATGCGCGTACGCTGCATTGTTTTGGTCAGAATGTAGCCAACATGGCGTTGAGGCAGAAACGTTCTAAAAAGACGATACCAGGTCCGCTTGTAACACTGTCAAAGCTTCCGTGTCTTCAGAAGGGTGGAATCCCTCCAATATGTTCAGACATTTGTCCACAGCATGTGATTCATTTACAGGAATGCCACGTATTTGATACGCTACTTAGCAACGCTTGTGAATGTGGCGGCAGAGTGAATGCCGGGCCCAGTTCTGGTTCCAGTGCCGGCAACAAACGTCATACCCCCTCAAATACAAGTTTCTGAAGGTAAGGTAAGGGAAATGAAGTGCACAACGGGAGACGGGCCGAGCCGAGTCGAACTGGTTCCACATGGTGGACATATGGCAGTAGAGGAATTAGCAAAGCGTCGTAAGTTTCACTTTCACTGCAGCCCCCCCCCCCGAGCCAGGCATCATCTGTTTTTATTATTTGTACATACTGTATATGTTATATTTTCTGTGCAAAGATGGAAGTATAAAAGACAGTTAATGCAAACACACCGGTTTGTACTCTTTTATTCCCTCACCCAATGAGAATCGATAAGGAAATAGGATAAGGAATTGGATCAATAAGCAAAATCGATAATGGAATCGTAATCATTAAATTCTTATCGATTCCCATCCCTACTCCTGAGTGACCAAATGCCCAAACAACCTCAGGTGTTGATATGGAGGAACAACAGCTCTACTCTGATCTCTTCACCATATTGCTAAGTAACAACCCACCCTCCTAAGGACACTCATTTCTATCATTTGTATCTGTGATGTTGTTCTTTCAGTCACTACCACATCTTACGAACACATGTGAGGGTGGGAATGTAGATTAAGCAGTAAATTGAGAGCCTCACCTTTCCACAGAGCTGCCTTTTAAATGCAATAGACCAGTACAGTGTCTGCACCACTGTTCCAATTCACTTGTCACAGTCTAGCCTTCTCTTACTCATGAACAGAACCCTTGGGTACTTCAACTCCTCCACTTGAGGCAGAAACGTATCCTCAGCTGTCCTTTTCTGGTGCAGAACCATAACAGCCGAAGAAGGATTTGTGCTCAGGGTCAAAACTTTCTGTGCACTCTCAACATGCCAAACATTGAATGAATTTTGGAAAGCTTTTAGAAATTTAAACTGAAGGATTCTGGCTGTAAAACTCTAGTCAAATCTGTTAGAGCATGAATGAAACAGTATGAAATCAAATCCCTCTGCGTATCACATGGTTTTATGAAGAGTGAATGTGGTTGCAGCCCCTCCATCCCCCCATGAATTCAACGTCTATAGGCATAACCATGACCTTTGTTACATGTTATTCAGCATTTCTTTCTCTTTCTCAGTCTCTTGTGTCTTCTTTATTGCCACCTATAAAACAAAGACACAAAAACGGCCAAAAATACCACATATATATAGAAAAGAGTTTGACTTGACCCATTCCATCATTGTTCAGTATGTTTTAATTCTATTCATCACTGCTGAAGGCCGCCTGACAACCAAAGGGAAATCAACAAACTTAATAAAAATGTCATGTTGACCTGCCAGTTTCATATCCCTTAATAGTTTCAGAAAGTATTGGTGGTGGGCAGGGGCAGCTCTCATCAGACGCAGTACACGAAAACTTTGAGAGCAACTTTTCTGGTAAATTGCTTTTCTGCAACATTAATGAGCAAGTTTTTATTGGTTAGCTCACTAAAGATGTATGGATCGGTACAAGCAGATCCATGCATCTTGAGAAAGACATTTAGATCAATGACAAAGTGTCTCTGATGAAGATCTAAGATGATGATGAAGCTGTATGCTACATGCATACTGTATGATCACCACTAGATATCTAAAAGTAACATTACAGATTAGATTAATGGATTAAAGAATTAGAGGCTTGACAGAAAAGTACAACACTGATAATAAACCATGACTGCTACTGCATTAAAATCAGGCACCAGTTATGTAGGGTTTATGATTATGTTATTTGCAGCTTTATTAACACTTTTAGAACTAATTTACTCATTATTTATGTATTCATTAAATATGGGTTTAATCCTTTGTTGGTGAAGTTTAAATATACTTAAGTTCTAAGCCAATTCATCCAAATTTCAAGAAATGCATCTGCAATGTGTCCACTTGGAGTTCACATTCTTAAAAAATAATATTTACCTATGCAGATTTGCAATTGCTTTTGTTTTATTTGACTTACATTATACTGAGCTGACCACAGTTTATTAATTGCTTACTGTATAAATATTCATAACCACAGCAGTGTTACCATAATTGCTGCCCATCATCTTTGATTATATTTTGCATTCTGATTTGAATTCACTGGTGACAAAATGTAAATATCATAAAAACAAGCCATAGTAAAAGACCAACATTAAACTGCAATTACAGCACTACCACATCTGTTTTTCATTCACTACATTTGCAATGGATGATAAAAGACTGTGTAAATGATTTTACTGTTATGTTTAAAAAGGAGAAAAAAAAAAGTCATAATAATGGTCTTAGTCCTGTGCTGAACTGGCCCCACATCCAGGGTTTACCCCCCCTTCGACCGTTGGTAGATGGGAAAGGCTCCAGTATCCCCTGTGAACCTCTCAAGGACTAAGGGGTTCAGAAAATGGATGGAGGGAAAAATTGTTTTCTGCTGGGCTTAAGGTTGCTCTTTGGGTGAATGGGTCTCAGTGCTGTGGACTTCAAACACGCTAAATGATCTATATCATGGTTCTCACCTGGTCAGGCTTTGGAACCCACTGATCATTAAATCATAACCCACTTTCACAGAATTCAAACCAAACAAAGACATTTTTCAAAAATAGGCTCATAAAATCATGTCCAGTATAATTGTGATTGTGTACTTTTTTATGGTTATGCACCTTTTTTTTTTTTTTTTTTTACATTTCATTTTATTTGATACATTACTTTTCTTCATTTGATGGAATCACATAAATAATCATTAATATTTTTCTTAAATTTAATTGTACTAGGAGTTAGGATCACCTTTGACCCGTTCACCGCATTGTTTGGCATTGTTCCTGGAAGGTCGCAGCTACCTGCAGGTGGACACAAGGTGGTTGCCTTTAGTACTGTTTGGGCACGCCGTCTTCTTCTTATTAGGTGGAAGGAACCTGCCCCACCTTCTGCTGGACATTGGGTCAGAGAAGTGATCTCCTATCTTAAACTCCAAAAAATCCAATATACATTATGTGGATCTGAACAGAAGTTTCATAAAGAGTGGAAATCTTTCTTAACCTTTTTTGACAATCCTACGACGCATGCACAAGACCCTTAACAAGTTAAGATGTATATGTGTCTATGTAATCCTCTGATATGTAATTTTATTCATATCTACATTGCCATATTGTATACGCATACAGATGTCTGGTAACAGCAAGGGGTTTGGGAGGGTTAAGTGGGTTTTGTTTGATTTAGCTCTTTTTTTGTGCATGTGTGTGTGTGTGTGTGTGTGTGTGTGTGTGTGTGTGTGTGTGTGTGTGAATACCTGTGTAAATTCAGTATTTTGAAAGTCAATAAATATATCTAAACAAGAACGTTTTTCTTAAATTTGACCATGTTTGGTTTTGGCAGGAACATGTGGGTTGGCAGAGAATTCCATGCCCTTGGTATGTATGAGGTTTGATGGAGAGTTGTGGGAGATCTAGGGAGGGTTATGCAGTATGGATTTGAAGTTATAGTCAGTCTAGTTGTTTGTGAGCTAGTTGACACTGGGGGGAGAATAGCACCTAGCTCCTTAGTACGAGAAATTTGCTTTAAGAGCCCTTGAGCATTTTTGTCTCGAAATACGAGTGGACATTCATAGTACGAGCAGGTGCTCCTCCACAGGCTGACTTAACGTTCAGGAGGACCAGCATTCAGATGGAGGAGGACATTCCAAAATGAGGATTGTTATGGATCTGTTATTTAGTTCAGTTATTTAGGGTGTGTCACTGACACTTTAAGAGATGCAGGAAAGCGTGACAGGACCATGTGGCAGATGAGCAGCACAGCTAAAGTCATGGACATGTACAAGTGAGCTATGTGTTGTTAACCCATGTGTCAAGGCCGGCCGAGCAGTCGAGGCTTCAAAGTGGTGAACTAACTTGAGTCTGAGGCGCTTCAAAGGGTTTCTTTTTCAGGTTTTTTTTCAATAATTTTTGAGAGCAATTCACCAGTACACACATCTGGCATCCATACACCAACCAGCTCCAAAAAACCAGACAACTGTGAGGCTTTGTACCCAGTGCTGCCTCTAGTGGTGGGAAAATATACTATCTACATTACCAACCCCATATCTAATCTATATACACCACTATATACAAACACAACATACCTATATAACAATTAAACATCAGACCCAAATATATACACAGAAATATTTACATAACCCAACACCTAACACCCTACTGAAACTCACCTCTGTGTGAGTCACCTGGGTGGAACTATAAGTAGCCCATCGGACCCCCAGGGACTGTTTGCCCGACGGACCACTCCACCAGGAACCCAACACAGGTTAGTTTACATCTGTCCGTGCATTTACATGACAGCTTTTATTCCTGGTTTAATCTGATTAAAGGTTAGATCCTATTTCAGACGCCCATGTAAACACCTTATTCCAGTTGAAAAAGAAAAGTACGGATTAAATTTAAACCCAATTAAAGTCACTGGTTTAATCCACTCTTGAATCCGGGCAAAAATTATTCCTCGGACATGTAAACCCTTTATTCCGTGTGGACTTTATTCCTGCCATTCTGCACATGCTCGTTGTCTTGTCCTGTCGCGATAACGCACACATTCTGCGCTGGCAGAAGAATATGCAATGCAGTCTAGTCAACCCAAACCGTTCCAGTGGGCTATTCTGATGGGATCTACCAGCCTCTAAAACCCTGAAGGAAGAGTTCACCACTTGTTTTTTATTAATTCATTTGTCATGCGCTAATGAGTTCGATAAGTGGGCAAATCAGTTTGCACCGCAGTGCACCGATTGCCTTGTTCTCGTAGCCCTTCCATTAGCTTAGCTTAGCCTAGCTTAGCATAATCGCTGCACTCCTATGGTCAGACGTAGCCAGGCTTTTATAGGTGATTTGTAGTATTTTATGAGTGATTTTATGAAATTCAGTTCTCCCTAATCATTACTTTACTCCGGTGGGGTCAATATGATCACAAATTGAGGCTCAAATCATGGCGATGTGACTTACTGCAGGAATAAAATCTTGGGAAATAAAAACTAATGCAAAGCTAAAACGGTAAAGCAAAGCTAATTTAGCGCATGCATCCCTTCCAACAAAAAGATTTTCCAACTTCCGTCAACACAACAGTCCCAAGATTGTTTGAGTGCAGTAAGTCACGGATCTAAAGAAATATTTAGGGAGGATCGGATTTCACAAAATCACTTACAAAAGACAACAAATCACCTTTAAGAAACTGGACTATGTGTGACCATGGAAATGCAGTGACTATGCTAAGCTAAGCTAACAGAAGGGCTGCGAGAACTGAATAAATGTTTCTCATGTAAACCTTTATTCAGTTTAACATTTCCATGTAAACAGAAGAGAAAGTACTTTAGTTCTGGATTAATTTCTTCTGGAAAAATAAATTGGATTGAAAAAACATCATGTAACCGTACCCTATGTGTTCATCAGTTTTATATTAATTTTCTGTCAGTATAAGTCCCGCCTTGTACACCCGGTATATTAACTTTTTACTCCATACCCAGCTACTCCTTTCAGCTCAGAGACCGTGCTGAAAACCTGGCTCCCACAACTGGAACCATTCCCTACACCGACATACAATTTTATAATTTTTACACAACTAAGAAATAGTTTTACAATTTAAAATGTGTGCGTCATTTCTTCCCCCTTATATACAATAATCCCTCGTTGTCTTAACTCTTATATTTTTCCCCTGTATACTATAAAACACATCCATAATTCACCATCCAACTATGTAATGGTGGCTCGTCATTACACCATTGTTTGGATCATTTCATGTGGTGGAGGAGGCTATCTCTATGGGTAAATTAAAAGAAGTGTTGGCAAAGTAGACAGAAGTTTGTGATTGCGTTGAAAGAAAATCATCCAGACAAATTAAGTTCAGGTCATGCAGCTGCTTTATTTAATGACAATGGTCTGGTGCATTTTCAGAACATTTTAAAAAGCAGAACAAAGCAGATTTCTCTGGATCAGTTTTTAATTAAATGACCTGCAAGTGCGGATAGTGATGAAAGTGAGGCCAGAACGAACAAATTAAGTGAAGAGAGAGAGAGAAAACAGCAGAAATTCTTCTACCTGATGTTTTACTAAAAGGAGATTCTCCTTCCACAGAATAACCCTCTTTCTTCCTCCTCCTCCTCTTCCTCACGCACAGATCATCTTATCTTTAAGGTAAATAAGTTAATAAAACCAGTTTATTTGTTTTTATAATTATTTTCGTTCTAACTGCACTTTTTCTATTAACCCTTTCATGCATACTGGTCACTCCAGTGGACAGTTCTTCTCCAGCTGTTCTCTTGTATATTCATGGGTTTTGTTGTTTTAGTTCCATATCAGCCAACACAGTGAACACTTATGCATCATCCCATACACTGACATTCATACCATTACTATAACTTGACTGTTCTAGATAATCCTGATCTGCAGTAACATGTTTGAGTGCAAAAAAAAAAAAAGCAAATTGTTATTAGATTGCAACTAACAGGATTTATTTATTTATTTATTGCATTTTTAAATAAAAAGTTTTTTGGGTTTTTTTGCATATTATTTCAATAAAGTAAGTAATAACTAGTATTAGAGTATGATAAAAATGTGAGAAAACATCAAATTAGCGGCATTAAAATGTTTTTATTTAATAGTTAACAGTATATCAGTAAATGCATGTTTCTTTGCCTTTAAAATTTAACACATATGTTCTGGGACTGCGACCTTCTAAAAAGTAATTGGAGCTCAATTCACTCTTTTACTCAATCAGTTCTGGATTTACAATTTGATTTAAGCAGCAGTCTGTATTTATTAAATGACACATATAAGTTACAGGTAGATCATAAAAAATGCAGGACACTAATTTTGATCACTTACTTCGCAAAGAAATGCATACTTTTATTTTGGAAGAATGACTCCCCTCCATCCTTTAAGATCTTCCATGATCAACTGTCTTCTTTTTTACCTTTAGAGAAACTGACTTTTGATAAATATAATCAGGGCCATATCTTTAATGAATTTTGGTTGCCTTTACTTTCCGGTAGGGAGAAAGTTTGAGTTTGTAGATCATGAATACTGCCCTATTATTGCTATTTATGTGACAGCATGTATAATTATGTTCATGCTTATGTTGTTACCCTTACTAATGTTATTGTGAGGATGATGATGATGATTTTTTTTTTTTTTTGTTATTATTATTATTTTTATTTTATTATGATTTTTTTAAAAATTATTATTATTTATTTGTTTATTTATCTTTCTTTAGATATGTATATTTCTGGCCTGTTACTTTTGTGTGTGTGTTTAGTTGATTTATTTCTTTCGGGATGGGAGGTGGGAAGAACGCACAAAGGAGAATTGTAAAAAGTGAGACCCAGTATGACTATGTTTGTACTGTATCTGGAGGATTCTCCTGTGTGAAATGAAAAGATATTTAAAAAAAAATAAAAAATTAACACATGGTGTCCGGCTGAGTGGACATTTTTGTAACTCCATAAAAAATAGGTTGATGAAAAAAATTAAATTGCATTGTTTTCTGTTGTTTTGTTTTTTTTCATGCCTAAAGAGGAATAAAAACACTCAGGAAAAAAAAATCTTGATTAAGGTTCTCATAAATTGTGCATGAAAGGGTTAAAAAAAAAAAAAAGAAAAAAAAGCCTGTAAACAGATCTTTGAGTGGTTTTTGGAGGCTGGAATAAATTAATTATATTTCAGTTCATTTCAGTGGGGAAAACTGATTCGTAAAATGAGTATTTCACAAAACGAGCAGTCATGGAGTTAAATTCGTACTACAAGGTTCTACTGTATTGCATTCTATCTGTGCAACTGGATTCTCTTAAACGCCCTTAAATACCAACAGCAAACACTGGACCTGTAAACACTAGAAGGGAATACCCTACTCAAAAGACCAATTGAAATGGAAATGATTATTGACATGTCTAAGAGAAATTATTGTGGCAAATCCTGAGGACCACCAATCATTGCAGGCATCTGGGTTTTCCAATGGGTGTGTTGTTGAAATCTGACTTGTCAGCTCATGTTGGCTCCCTTTGGTGATTGGCCAAATGTCAAGAGAGAGACTAAGGGAAAACCCTATCCAGTATATCCATCTCAAAGGAGTGACAAAAATCAATGGGTGAGATGCTTATCAGGAGCATGTTAATAATTCATTGTGGGCCAGTGGAAGGTGTATAATTGATCAAGGGAGCGATAAGTTGTGGTGATAAATATTTCAAAGGTAGCCGGTAGAGAAAAAAAAAAACAACAGAGCCCCCACGGTCAACTGTTGTCGCCAAGAGGCTATAGGCTTATTGAGTCTCCTGAAAATTGTGCAGCGATTTTCTCTGAAAGCTGTTGATAGCTCTTCCAGAGATGATTGAGATGGCTCCCATGGTGAAGATCAAAAGGCTGGAACATATACAAGATACCCACCAGCATATCGCTCAACTCTGTGGATCAAGTCTGACATCCCAAGGGCCAGACCTCAAGAACAGGTTGGACTATAATGGGGCCTGTTTCAAATGGCCATGCTGGTAAGAGATATACCGCACACTAGCAGTCAGTCACATGGGATGGATTGAGAGTGTCTACCACTCAGCAAAATTTATTTTCTCTTCTGTGCATTGAATTCACTACAGGCCTTTCAGGATGCTTGTTGGATCTGCTTTAAAAGAGTGGTATTTTTGCTTTTTTAAATGGAATTATTCTTTTTAAAACATTTCCCTGTGGTCTACATATACTGTAAATACTATTCTTGGGTCTGAATTCTTCATTATTTAACTCATAAAGACCCAAACATCCACTGGTGACCAAAACCACAAGTCAAGTTACTTCTGTTTAGACATTTGTGTATTTGTAAAACCTGAAAAAAGGATGATGCACCTTTGAACTGTTCTAAGGTCATCAGTTGATTAAGAAATGTATACATTTTTTTTCAGGTTTTCTTTCTTTCTTTTTTTTTTTTTTTTTTTTTGTAACTTACAGCTGTAGTATAGATATTTAACCAAAAAAGACCCAAATATCCACCAGTGACCAAAACCTACTGATCTAAAATGTTTAATACCTGTTGATCCACTAATTCTATCAATACATGTAAATAATTGGTGTAAAATACAGTTTGTCATATTTTTATGGTCATCACATATGACCCATTTGGATGTTTAGACGCTCCATAGTTATTGTAGAAACACTGTCATCTTCTATGACATTGATTCACCAGTAAAACCCATGGAGTTGGATCAGTGACAGTGAATGGACACACTTGATTTATGTTCAGTTAATAATAGACTAATGATTGACTAAAAAACCCTCAAAATTAATCTGAGTTTTTATGAACATCTACATGATTAGTCATTTAAATATAGGAAAATACATGATTTTCACTTGAGAATACAAAATTCAGAGCATAATATTAGATTTTTTTTTTTTTTTTTTTTTTTTGATAAATCACTTAAGAAATGTTAAAAATAGAGAAAAATTCATTTGGGAACTGCCACAAAATTAGCACTGGGTCTTTATGGGTTAAACTCCATTGGTCCATCTTCAACCCTATTTCTGAGTAATGACACCAGAAAGGTTATTTTGAGCGCTGGCCCTTTAAATGCAAATGAGCCACTTCATGCCCCACCCCCTCCAAGTTGTTGACGGTGCTTCTCTGTCCCATTCAGCCATTTGTGTTCGTTAACACAACCAACAACTGAACATTTTAGGCAATCGGCTCGAAATTTGGACATATTTTCAGTATGGACTACAACCGCTGCTGCTGATGAACAATTATGTCGTACTTAGAGAAATGTATATCAGAAGTCGTGGCCTTATATGTGCAAATGTCGAGACGTAGCTAGTTACAGATGTAACAATTTAAGAAGAAATTGAAATGGGTTGTAGAAATCCACTCGATATATAGATAGCTTTGCAGCACCTGGAGGGTTCAAATTCAAACTTTATGAACCATTAGGGTCCAAATACACAAATAAATGAACCAAAGACTAACAACAGTGGGTTTAGCAAAATATGACCCCTTTAAGAGATATAGGGGACATAAAAAAATCTAACTACAATGGTATCCTCAATTCATAGACATCTTCAAACCACCTCCTCTGTGCGTATACAAGCCTACAGGAGATCACATAGTTTAACACCAGCAGGTAAAGAATACCAGTGACCCTCACCCCAGTAATGGTAATAGTATTTAATAGGCTTCCTCACATGTCAAAAAGACACAACCAAAACAAGGATCTGTGCAAATCCAACCAAAACCTCCATAAAAAATAACAAGGCTTGATCCAAAAGAACCCTCAAGGATTTGGCACATGCTTGGAGATTGTCTAAATCCAAGCAGATAGAGCAGCTGTGTTTCCATGTAAATACCAAGTACATCTGAAGAGAACCTGTGACAGCAAATGGATATGAGTCACATTTCCATCAACTGCTTTGGTGTGACTTTGTTAGGTTGTGTGATGTCGTGAGAAGGTGTCAGTATAGCTGAGGTTTTACACATGGTTGTAATAAATAGAACAAGAAGAGGATGTAGATGTTGCCAAAACCAGCTGGCTACCACTTGCTGTGAAGACACCAGGATCAGCTCCATCTTCAGAAATAGAAACAGCTGATCCACCATGTGAATAAAATGTTTGCTAATGCAGAACTTATTTGAAAAATGTTTCCATCTCTAGTTAACACCTTGTCTTTACCTTCTGTGAAGTAACACTTCAAATTTGCCTGATGGCAGGAGTATAAGGAGCCAGTGAAAAACACTGTTTAATATTACTATAATTATATAACTTATTACCAGGGGCGGTGCTATCAATTGTGAGCCCCATGAAAGCTAAACATTGTAGGCCTTTTCATGAAATTCAGTATCTTGTTGATCATTCGGGGGGTATGCGCAATCGACACACAACATCACTTGCGCTAGCATGAAAACGAAACTTACCATGCTTTGAACATCTGACTCCTGACTTCTATGTCTCATATACAGCAGATCTTACAGGACAGCTTCACAACTTCTAACCTGAACCCCCTCCTCTGTTCTAAGGGCCCCTCACAAATGCTGGGCCCCATGAATTCGTCATGCCCCCCCTTATCGGCGCCCCAGCTTATTACTATTAGTAATAGGAGTAGTTGCTTTGGATCCACACAAAGTGACCCACAGACCAGAGAGTCACAACAATACAAAAAGACCTTTTGGACCCTGTTTGTTGTTTTAACTTGAATCCAAATCGAAAAACAAAAAGTCCCTTTTTTGAGCTTTGGATTTATTTGGCTGTAATGACAGGTCGCCGTTACGTCCATTATTGATTATAGTTGGTGTATCGAATGACTGTGGCAGTAAATGTTAACTCACGTATCACAGAAATATACACACATTGTGTTTTAAACTGAGAACTTTATTGAATGTTGTTTGTATTGTGGGTGACACGGTGGTGCAGTGGTCAGCACTCGTGCCTCACAGCAAGAAGGTCCTGGGTTCAATTCCAACACCAGTTGATGGGGGGTGGGACCTTTCTGTGTGGAGTTTGCATGTTCTCCCCGTGTCTGTGTGGGTTCTCTCTGGGTACTCTGGCTTCCTCCCACCATCCAAAGACATGCACTGATAGGTTAATCTAAATCACCCATAGGTGTGAATGTGAGAGTGATTGCCTCTATATGTTCAGCCCTGCAATGAACTGGCAACTTGTCCAGGGTGTACCCCGCCTTCGCCCCTATGTAGCTGGGATAGGCTCCAAGCAACCCCCGTGACCCTAGTGAGGATAAAGCGGGTTCAGAAAATGAATGAATGAATGTTTGAATTGTAATGCTGTGGTGGAGCGGATCCGGCGAAGGGATGGTGAGCAGTGTGCGCATTCTCTAACGCAATGTGTGCGCAATCCTCTTCACCGTGCCTGCGCATTTCACAAAGACGGCACATATTAATTGTTAAAGGTATATAGCGATTGTGATATTGCATAAAGTTCAATGTACCAGTGTCATTTTTAGAATATTGTGGGAAATGGGTTTTAAGACACTAACTTACCATATGTGTGCTTCCGTTTCCGGCATGGTGTCCAGCCAAAAGAGTCCCCGGGGGGGGGCTTGGGCACTATTTAAAGGTTCCGGAAGGGGGAGCACACACCGGAGGTTGAAGGAGGGGTGTTTGGTGTTGGGGAAAATGTAAATATGTATATATGTGTTTGCATATGTAATGATCTGAGTACGGTGACTGAACCCAAATGCAAGACCCGGAAGCAGATGTAAAAGTTCAGTGTTTATTAAACACAGGTTTAACAGACAAGACTTGGATAGTGATTGTATACAGATTCTTGAAGTCAGAGTTCAGGGTTCTTCACGGGGTTTGTGAAGTGGACCAGAGACGGACACTCACAGCCCGGACCGAAAAAACACGTCGGGTATCTGACGAGGGAAGAGCAGAGGGAAGTCAGTAAACAGACCAGGTCATACACGGTAAGGCAAATGGACAGGCAACAGTACATGGGGGGGACAGACAAGCTCACGTACCAGTAAAACAGGCAGGAAGGTCAAACACGTTGAGGCGACAGCAGCTGAGGCACAGACAGGGGTCAGGCAAAAAGCAGAGGTCCAGAAAAACAATCCGGGTCGAAAAAACAGGCAGACAGACAAACAGGATCCAAAAACACTGGTAATTAACACACAAGGCGATACGAACTGGCACAGGACAGGGGAAAACACAGGGCTTAAATACAAAAGAGGGAGGGAAGACAATGAGACCCAGGCGGAACAAATCAGGGTGGGGACAGGTAATCACACACAGGTGGAAATGATTAGGGAAAGGAAGCAAAGACACCAGACATAACACATGAGGAGAACTTAACAAAATAAAACAGGAAGTGACAGACAAAACACACAAGACAGACAAAACCAGACTAACATCTGGTGGCAGACGTGACAGTATAGTGTTGGTTTGGGTATTTGGTTCTGTATTAATATTTGTAAATACTGTATTTTGTGAGTTGTGGTGTTTTTTAAAGGTAAAAAGAAACTATTATTAGTGTGTATTTTGTGTCTCCCCTGTGATAAATGGTGTATTCTCGTCACGTGCACAGTGCACTTTTGCATATATTTGGTCCATTTAGTATCTGTAGGTTGATGGTGAAGGCTGTGTTTTTGACTCTCTGGAGAAAATAAAAAGAAATATGTATTTTTACTACAACACCTGGGTCCAAGCTCCTTCTTAAACGCGCCTTGACCGCTCGAGCTATGACATGGGCCCAGGGTAACTGACAGTGTCTGCAACAGATTAGGTCTATGTCACACATTTAGTTGACTTTTGAACTTACATTACATCAAAGATTTGCACCAGTGTTCAAAAAATCTAGGTTTTTATTCAAAGTATTCAGCCCCTTTAATTTGTTTGCATGTTTATTTCATCATGACTCCTTATTCATTTAAAACATGGTCAAATATTTAGTGAGATCGAGTGTTGAAACAGCAGAGTGAAGCCAACGGAATACCCCCCTTCTGGTGGCTGAGTTCTTTTGCTTGTTTTTTGCTTGTCGCTATAAAAAAAACAGTTACATACAGGTTAATTATCCTGTCAGTGCCGTTTGACGCCTGCGATGCCAGCTAATGTGTGCTAATTGCTAATGCTTACACTAGGTACTGTGGATATATTAGCACAGGTAAAATGCAGAGACCGAATATCCTATAGGAAAAATAGAGCGAGATAACACTATTTTTTGTTCAGGTGAAGTCCACTGTTTCTCGTAATGGTTCATTGGAAGGTAACAGAAAAACAAAACAAAACACAGAAACATGATTATAAAGTGATAAAAAAAAAAAAAAAAACAAAGCTATGAATATTACATTCTAATTCTGCACTCAGATCCCTGTACATAATTAAAACTTTTAATTATGTATGCTGTAAACATGATTTCTGCCTTCGTTACATCAGATAGATTTTCATCAGCAGCGGTGGTGAAAATAAATCCCATGACCCATTAATGAAAACATCTACTATTCAGTCTTTTGTTACTGTTTTTAATTGAGTGGCAGAAATTACATATTGTGTGTTGTAACATTTACACAGATTTGTGAAGTATGTCTAACCACTCCAGGTACAGCTGCTTACTACAGTATTGCTTTTAAAATGCTTTTAAATATTGTCTTAACATTTTGGAATCAATGTCAAAAGCTGTATTTTTAAATGCATTAAACCAGGGGTGTCAAACTCACTTTAGTTCACGGGCCACATACAGACAAATATGATCTGAAGTGGCCGAACCAGTAAAAATAATACAAATAATAGGATAAGAACTTATAATTAATATCAACTCCAATGTTTTTCTTATATTTTTGAGTGAAAAAAGTCAAATGTTTACATCTATGAACTGTACTTGAACATATCACGAAAAAATATGAACAACCTGAAAGTTCTTGAGAAAAATAAGTGCAATTTTAGTTTATTATTTATACATGTACATCACAGCTTACAGACCACAGTGGATCTACAAATACACAAAATATTTAGTAAAAGGCAGATTGTTGGTAAAATTCCACATACTTCTCTTAAGAAATTTCAGGTTGTTCACATTTTTTGTGAAAGGTTAGTCTGTAAATGTAAATATTTGTGTAATTTTACCTTTTTTTTTTACACTAAAACAAAGAGAGTAATTTGTGGTTTTCTTTATTTATAGGTTATTATGATAGTGTTTTACTGATCTGACCCACTTTAGATTGAATTGACCTAAAATGATTTTAACATCCTTGATTGTTAATATCTTCAGTGTAAATTTTGCATTTCTCAAATTCATCCCACAGGCCGGATTGGACCATTTGGCGGGCCGGATTTGGCCCCTGGGCCACATGTTTGACACCTGTGCATTAAACAATCTGAAGAACTGATCTGTAGAACTCTGTTTACATGTAAAAAAATAACATTCATCAAAGACTTGTATCAATAAATACTGTCTTCAGCAGAGAAATGGCATCTCATCATAGCTCATTTATTTCCACCAGCCTTAATTGTTGCCAATAAGAAACATGACGCATCTCATTATAGATGATTAATTGCCATCAGACAGTGAACTGAGGTTTGAGTGTGAGAGACAAAATGGAAAAGGGCAAAATAATCTTCATAACACCTGTGACAGCGAGTGTGTTTTGTGTGGGAGTGCATAAATATTTATTTTATTGAATCAGACTTAACACTTTAATCCGTCTGCTGAATTCATCAACTGAGACAACTATGAATATTCATCAAAGTCCATCATGAGTGAAGAGAATTTAATTAATAAAGTTGTTCCTAAATTTAAATCGTGTTTGATTCAAACTAAACTAAATGGAGGAAAAGACAAGAATGAAGTTCATGAGCAGGAGGATAATTAAAGTATGCATTTTATCCAGAAATCGCATGCATTTAATCCCACAAGTGGATCGCCGTAATGCTTTAATGTTAAAACTATCTGAGAAGAACTTTCTCTTTAATCATTTTATTCATTTTGTGCAGATGAAAATAATTTATTTTCTTTTTTTATAATCAAGGTTTTTATTGATTTTTTGTTTTTGACAAGAAACACACAACATACATATAATTTTAACAGCTAACACTTTGCGTTGTACACATCCACTAAACAACCAGGCCAATGAAACCGAAAACCAGTAAGAGCATAACATCACAATAATAACAAGTGGTGCCAGGCACAACAAACCCCACCCCTTACATGTATTGTAGCTTATTTTGGCATCGATCCAGCTGATGTCATCATGTCTATGTGTGTGCTGGAGTTAGCATACCAATCGCCTCTATATATGTGCCAAATTTGAAGTAATTTGAAACAAAATTTATGTTTTTATAGACATTTGAAATATATATATTATAAATATATATACAGTACAGGCCAAAAGTTTGGACACACCTTCTCATTCTTTGCATTTTCTTTATTTTCATGACTATTTACATTGTAGATTCTCACTGAAGGCATCAAAACTATGAATGAACACATGTGGAATTATGTACTTAACAAAAAAGTGTGAAATAACTGAAAACATCTCTTATATTCTAGTTTCTTCAAAGTAGCACCCTTAGCTCTGATGACTGTTTTGCACACTCTTGCCATTCTCTTGATGAGCATCAAGAGGTAGTCACCTGAAATGGTTTCCTAACAGTCTTGAAGAAGTTCCCAGAGATGCTTAGCACTTGTTGGCCCTTTTGCCTTCACTCTGCGGTCTAGCTCACCCCAAACCATCTCGATTGGGTTCAGGTTCGGTGACTGTGGAGGCCAGGTCATCTGGCGCAGCACTCCATCACTCTCCTTCTTGATCAGATATCCCTCACACAGCCTGGAGGTGTGTTTGGGGTCATTGTCCTGTTGAAACATAAATGATGGTCCAACTAAACGCAAACCAGATGGAATGGCATGTCACTTCAGGATGCTGTGGTAGCCATGCTGATTCAGGTTGCCTTCAATCTTGAATAAATCCCCAACAGCGTCACCAGCAAAGCTCCCCCACACCATCACACCTCCCCCTCCATGCTTCACGGTGGGAACCAGGCATGTAGCATCCATCCGTTCACCTTTTCTGCGTCGCACAAAGACACGGCGGTTGGATCCAAAGATCTCAAATTTGGACTCATCAGACCAAAGCACAGATTTCCACTGGTCTAATTCCTTGGGTTTCTTGGCCCAAATAAATCTCTTCTGTTTGTTGCCTCTCCTGAGCAGTGGTTTCCTAGCAGCTATTTGACCATGAAGGCCTGATTCACGCAGTCTCCTCTTAACAGTTGTTGTAGAGATGTGTCTGCTGCTAGAGCTCTGTGTGGTATTCATCTGGTCTCTAATCTGACCTGCTGTTAATTTGCGATTTCTGAGGCTGGTGACTCAGATGAACTTATCTTCAGCATCAGAGGTGACTCTTGGTCTTCCTTTCCTGGGGCGGTCCTCATGTGAGCCAGTTTCGTTGGAGCGCTTGATGGTTTTTGCGACTGCACTTGGGGACACATTCAAAGTTTTTGAAATTTTCTAGACTGACTGACCTTCATTTCTTAAAGTAATGATGGCCACTCGTTTGTCTTTACTTAGCTGATTGGTTCTCGCCATAATATACATTCTAACAGTTGTCCAGTAGGGCTGTCAGCTGTGCATCAACCTGACTTCTGCACAACACAACTGATGGTCCCAACCCCATCAATAAGGCAAGAAATTCCACTAAGTAACCCTGACAAGGCACAGCTATGAAGTGAAAACCATTTCAGGTGACTACCTCTTGATGCTCATCAAGAGAATGCCAAGGGTGTGCAAGGCAGTCATCAGAGCTAAGGGTGGCTACTTTGAAGAAACTAGAATATAAGAGATGTTTTCAGTTATTTCACACTTTTTTGTTAAGTACATAATTCCACATGTGTTCATTCATAGTTTTGATGCCTTCAGTGAGAATCTACAATGTAAATAGTCATGAAAATAAAGAAAATGCGAAGAATGAGAAGGTGTGTCCAAACTTTTGGCCTGTACTGTGTGTGTGTATATATATATATATATATATATATATATATATATATATTTACTTTATAAGTACATGGGAGGGAAAAAAAAATAAAATTCTTTTAAAAAATTTGAACTTTGACTTACTTTTCCCAAAATGTAATCAGATCTATCCTGGGTCACTGGCAATCTATAAACCCAGTTTGGTATATATTCAAGCAGTAGTTTTGCAGCTAGAGTGCTAACAAACAAACCGAACCAAAAAAAAATACCCCCCTTGGAGGGGGGTGTAATAAAATTAAAAAAAGAGAAAATAACACATCTTGAATAAAATAAGATACAGAATTTAAAAAACAAAGGGGGGGGGGGGGGGGGGGGGGGGGGGGGGGGCAGGTGGGATTTATGCATGATAATACTTTTACTATGGGGCACTAGTCAGTTGAAAGTGATTAAAATGTAGGAAGTGGGACCAGACCTGGTAGAATTTGCCCCTGACATCATTCAGTCTTGCAGTGAGATCCTCAAAGGAGGCTGTGTCTGTAAAACCAGGCCTTTCTTGGCTTTTCCAATGTCTTAAAATGAGTCTTACAGCTGAGATAAACCCAGTTAGTACCAAGGCAGACTTTGCTTCAGACACCCCTGGAGGTAAAAGGGACCAGTCTCCTATTGGACATAGCTGGGGAGACTCTGGTAATGGCATATCTAACCATTCTCCAATAATTTTAAGAATTAGTTTCCAAAAAGGAAAGACCATAGTGCATTCCCATAGGAGGTGGAGGATGGAGCCTGTGTCATTTAGACATTTCCAGCACAAATGATCCTCCATCAACCCCATTCTATTAAGTTTGACTGGTGTATAATAATAATAATAATAATAATAATAATAATAATAATAATAATAATAATAATAATAATAGTATCTGAGAATAACCTTAACGTGTACATTTACTAAATGCATCCCTTACAGGCCACCCTGCATTGAAAACCACATCTTCCTGAATGTTTGAGTCCAGGTCCCTTTCCCAGATTTCCTTTAAATGATTATAGTGACCATACGGACTGTCTGCCATTTTATAGAAAGCAGAGGCGAAAATAATTTATTTTTTAAGTAAACATGTAATGTAGGGTTGGGAATGTTAGTTGTAAGGCCGATACAATACAGCATCTTGATACAGCATCTCTGATCGGAGATATTAAAGATACGTTTATGGTATCTCACAATGCGATGCGATGCGATACGATACGATTCACACCCAAATCACGATACATAGCGATTAAGGTCATTCTGATTCCACACATTCATTCTGGTAAAAAAAAATAAAAATAAAATATATATATATATATATATATATATATATATATATATATATATTGTGGCGAGGAAAAAGGAGAAACCAGCCAGTTGCTAGCGAGCCAACTTTATAGCTCTCCAGCCACCAGAAAACAATCATGGAAACTTCAACACTCCTCGTGGGTGCTAAAACCCGCCCCACAAGCCACTACATCCTCTGGGTGAGAGAAACGCCATATCCTGTACACCACACAGCCCCCCCCCGAACACCCAGAAGGGAACACAACCAGCAACTCAGTGTCTCAACGGGGGCTTAATTGGCCTCCCATAGCGACTGCGCCGAACCACCGTCAAGTCAGTGTGAGGAACCTGCAAAACAAGGTGCTCATTAGAACAATGGGCAGGAACATCATTGTCCAGTACAGGATGAGGAACACAATCAGTACTAGGAGGCAAAACTGGAGGCCTGGAAGGCGGACGGCCGCGACGAGGAACCTGGCCTAGCAACACAGGTTCGCCCGCCACAACATAGGCCGGCTTCAGGCGATCAACAGATACAAGCTCTCTGCGCCCACCCATATCCAAAACAAAACCCTTGGTATCCCGTTCAAGCACACGGAACGGACCATCATAAGGAGGCTGGAGGGGCGAGCGGTGGGCATCGTGACGTACAAAAACAAAACGTGCAGATAGGAGAGCTGTAGGAACGAAAGACCCTGGGAAACAGTGGTGCATAGGGCCCGGGGCTAAAGCGCCACTGGACGAAAAGGGGTCCACTGAAGAACGGGGACTCGGTGCGGCCGACTCCAGCAAAAATTCACCTGGGACACGGAGCGACTGACCAAATACCAATTCCGCGGGGGACGCGTCAAGATCCTCCTTGGGAGCCGAGCGCAACCCAAGCAGGACCCACGGCAAACGATCCACCCAACCATCACCCACGAGCGTAGCGCGCAGAGCTGCCTTGAGCGAACGATGGAAACGTTCACACAACCCGTTAGCCTGAGGGTGGTAAGCCGAAGTACGATGCACCTGTACCCCCAAGGAATGCGCCATCCCAGACCAGAGCTCTGAAATAAACTGAGGGCCCCTGTCAGAAGTAACGTCTGACGGTACACCAAAACGGGCCACCCAAGCAGAGAGAAAGGCACCAACCACATCGGTGGACGCAGTGGAGGACAGGGGAACCACCTCGGGCCACCTGGTGGTCCGATCCACCATAGTGAGCAGATGAGTGAAACCCTTCGAAGGTGGCAGGGGCCCAACCAGATCCACGTGCACATGGTCAAAACGCCTGGCAGGAATTGGAAAAGGTTCAAGAGGGGCTTTGGTATGCCGGTGCACCTTGGCCCGCTGGCAAGCAACACAAGCAGCTGCCCACCCCTTAACATCCTTACGAAAACCGGGCCACACAAAACGGGAACCGACCAGCTTAACCGACGCGCGCACACCCGGATGTGAAAGTGAGTGAATAGAGTCAAAAACGCGGTGCCGCCAACCTGCCGGAACCACGGGGCGAGGCCGTCCTGTGGACATGTCACACAGGAGTGAGGGACCTCCCTCTTGCAACACAACCGTCTCCAACTTCAAACCTGTACCGCCGGAGCGAAGAGCAAGGATATCCGGATCAGCAGGCTGCTCGGCGGCCATAGCCGAAAAATCCGTCCCGAGGAGCACGGGGCAAACCAGCACGCGTGAAAGACAATCCGCAACTGAATTGGACTTCCCGGCGACATGACGTATGTCAGTAGTGAACTCAGAAATGGCCGCCAAGTGACGCTGTTGACGTGCCGACCAGGGTTCTGATACTTTAGACATGGCAAACGTCAGAGGCTTATGGTCCACATAAGCTGTAAAAGAACGACCCTCCAGTAAAAACCGAAAATGCCGTGTAGCCAAAAACAGGGCCAACAACTCACGATCAAAAACACTGTATTTACATTCAGAGTCCCGCAACTTGCGGCTAAAAAATGCGAGAGGCTGCCATGCGTCTGCCACCCGCTGCTCCACAACAGCCCCCACAGCTAAATCAGAAGCATCGGTCGTGAGGGCGATAGGAGCATCAGGGTCAGGATGAGCCAGGAGAGCTGCATTAGCTAAGGCAGACTTAGCTCCTTCAAAAGCAACAATCCGGTCCGGAGTCCAGACAACAGTGTCAGCAGCCTTCTTGGAACGCAAGGCGTCATAAAGCGGTTGCAGGAGATGGGCGGCATGGGGAATGAACCTATTGTAGAAGTTCACCATGCCCAAAAACTCCTGTAACGACTTGACTACAACCGGGCGGGGGAAATCCGCTACAGCCTGAACCTTAACAGGCAACGGAACGGCGCCACACGCCGAAATGCGATGACCTAAAAAATCGATCACCGGCAACCCAAACTGGCATTTGGCTGGGTTGACAATCAGGCCATGAGCATCCAAGCGCCGGAAAACCTCCCTGAGGTGCGCGTGGTGCTCTTCGGGGGACGAGCTGGCCACCAAAATGTCGTCAAGATAGACGAACACGAACTCGAGGCCGCGCAACACCGAGTCCATAAGTCTCTGAAAAGTCTGGGCTGCCCCCTTGAGGCCAAATGGCATACGGAGAAACTCAAAAAGCCCGAAAGGGGTGATTACTGCCGTCTTAGGCACATCCTCTGCCCGCACTGGAACCTGATGATACCCGCGCACCAGGTCCACCTTAGAGAAAACAGAGGCCGCAGACAACCGAACGGAGAAATCCTGAATGTGAGGAATAGGATAACGGTCTGGTGTCGTCACGTTGTTTAAACGGCGGAAGTCACCGCACGGGCACCAAGACCCGTCTGCTTTAGGCACCATGTGGAGGGGCGACGCCCAGGGGCTGTTAGAGCGTCTCACGATCCCCAGCCTCTCCATGGTAGTAAACTCCTCCTTAGCGCAAGCTAGTTTTCCTGTGTCAAGACGCCGCGCGCGCGCAAAAACCGGCGGACCACTAGTGGGGATAAAATGTTCCACCCCATGTTTAGTGACTGTGGAGGAAAAGGCAGGAGTAGTCAAGGATGGGAACTCAGCCAGCAGACACTGAAAGATATCTCCAGACGCTGAAAAATTCCCGTGCGTCACCGGCCCAACTCCCCCAGCCTCACATGGAACAGTGGCGAAAGTTACAGCATCAATAAGCCTGCGGTTAGCAACATCAACTAGTAAACTGTGAGCACACAAAAAATCAGCACCAATGATCGGAACAGTCACAGAGGAAACTACAAAGTCCCACTCAAACTCACGTCCGTGGAAACAAACAGTTGTCCGTTTTGTGCCAAAAGTCTCAATAGGTGAACCGTTAGCCGCACTTAGCAGTGGGCCACCCCCACGGTCTGACATCCCTGGACCGGTGGGGTGCACCAAACTCTTCTGAGAGCCAGAGTCAACCAAAAAACGCTGTCCCGACAGGGAGTCTTTAATAAAGAGCAGCTCACCTCGTCCGTCGGCGCCCACGGCAGCCACTGCGTTTCCAGACACCTCAAACGTGCATGGGGGGACACAGCGCTTAGCTTTGTTGCCAAATCTCCGGTGGTAGAAACACAGGGGGCTCCCACGACGACGAGTCCCCGCGCCGACTGCAGACACCACCGCCGGGTCCTCCGCCGTCCTCTGCTGGGGCTCCGCCGCAGTACTCTGCACCATGAAGCGTCTGGTAGCCAGCAGGATCCGGTCAGCTTCTTCCGCCAAACCACGGTAATCGCCAGCGATCAGACGAGGAGAGTTAGCCAAAGCCGCTCGAACTTGCGGCGGGAGCTGACGCAGGAAAATGTGCGGGAAAAGAAAACCGCCGTCATCTGAACCAAGGAGGGATAGCATATCGTCCATAAGGTCCACGGCCGTACCGTCCCCCAAACCAGGCAGGCTGAGGATTTTATCCGCTCTTTCGGCGGAGGACAGGCTGAACCTCCGCAGCAGAAGCTGCTTCAGAGCGGCGTACATCCCGCTCTGAGGGGGGTTACGCAGCAGCGGCATAACCCTGCGGGTGGACTGCTGGTCCAGGGCCGCGACCACCAAATAGTACCGGGAAACATCCGCGTCTACACCCCGTAGATGGAAAAGGGCTTCGACGTGTTGGAACCACGACGCCGGGTCGCTGTGCCAGAATTCTGGAAGCTTGATGGCGGTCGGGGCGGCGGAGAAAGAAGCCGGCTGTGGGAGCTGGAGAGGAGAGGAGGCCGAGTCCGCGGCCGAAGTTGAAGAGGAAACACTCTCTTCAGCTGGATCAGACATGTTCGAATCGGGGTCACCAATGTGGCGAGGAAAAAGGAGAAACCAGCCAGTTGCTAGCGAGCCAACTTTATTGCTCTCCAGCCACCAGAAAACAATCATGGAAACTTCAACACTCCTCGTGGGTGCTAAAACCCGCCCCACAAGCCACTACATCCTCTGGGTGAGAGAAACGCCATATCCTGTACACCACAATATATATATATATATATATATATATATATATATATATATATATATATATAAATATCCAGTGCAATTCAATGAGCTTGATTATTAATTCATCAAATAAGACCATGACTTTTTACAAAGTGTCTTTAGTTCCGTTTCAGAACACGTGCCTCACATTCAGTCAGGTGAAAAAGTTAGGACTTTGTTTCCAAAGTCGTTTCTCCGCATGTTTCTAACACTCAAGTTCTTGTTCTCTCGCTGAATCCATTTGTAATGTAAGGTATTTATAATGTAGGTAAAACAGAAAAAGGTTCTGTCACTTTAAGAGACACATGTGCAAGGTATTTTGGGATGCGCTGTTGGATATGTATGACACTGTTTAAGGAAGTATCTCCAGTTTGTACAGCAGTATTCAGTGCAGTTGATACAGTATGAAGCACACGTTCATAAACCACGTGTGGTCACCTCCCTTCTAAGTCTGTCACATTCACATACACACATTACAGTATTCATCCGCGGTGCTTGTGTCACAGTCCATCCACGGAGCTCAGACTGTTAGTGTACAGTGTACACATCCGTGAATCCATGGCGCACATTAATGTGGGTCTGAAGGAAAGAAAAACTTTACCCAAATAAACAGTAACACTTTTAAATGCAAGTAAAAATATATTCTATTGAACGGATCAAATTTGATTGATACAAACATTCAATAACCAACGCATCGCAATATCATTCCAAACTTTTTATTCACTTGCAGCTTCTCTACTGATGTCAGCGTATTGATGCATATTGGATAATCTTCCCATCCCTAATGTAATGTTATACTATGTAATGTGTTGATTTCCAATTTTCACTTTGCATTAAAAATGCTGTGGCCAAAATGTTTGCCAGTGTCACAAAATGTTTAAGCCAATTATGTAATAAATTATTACATTAATAGCCTTGTATCAAGGGTTTTTTTTTTTTTTTTTTTTTTAAGTATTAAGGTTTTCTGTGGTTTTGTGCAGTTTATCAGATTCATTCATTAAGCATGTGTCCCATGTAGCTCTTACTCCCTTTAATTATGGTTCTAAGAGCCAATCTGAGAATTATTTGTAGCAATTAGAATAAAAATTATATTGTTGGCAAGTTATTATGTTACTGGCTGCATTAGATTTAAAATGGCCAAAATTCTTACATTATTGGCAGGCAATATGACATTGGACAATATTGTAACCGGGGTGTGGTTAGGACCCAAACACAGTGCAGTTGATTGTAGTTTGGACGTAAATTTATTAAAGAAAAGGTCTTAATATGAGGGCATACTGACAGTCTTCGGCAATGGTAGAGTTCTGGAACAATACACTCAGGTTTGGATTTGAACCCGGGACTTTGATGTAACTGCCGCTGTTGTGCCACTGGGCCAAACCAACAGATGGAAGTACTGGGTCAGGGGCTCACCTCAGAACAGCTGTGTGTGATCGGTGAAATGCCACTGAGTCACAGGCATAAGGCTCAGGACATCCAACAATCCAGAATCGTGGTCATAGACGGTAAGGCGGGTCGGGTTACCGGGGCCAGGCAGGGTCACAACCAGGAAAATCCAGAATCACAGAACTCAGCGTCACAGACAGAAAACAGGTCAGGTTACCAGGAAACAGAAAAGCAGGTTCAGGATGAATGCTGGAAAGTCTGGCTGGATCCGAGGACAACCTAGCACTGGGTGGATGAATCTGGGCTATTGGTGGGCGGATCGGTCCAAATATTGATAGTGTTGATGCCAAGTCGGTATCGGTATCAGATCGATAGCATGGTGAGATCGATACTTTAGTTTCAGTTTTCTCTCTTGTACGCATTGCTGTGGTTTTTTGTCAAAGAGGCCACAGCCAGGTCGCAGAACTCGCCGCTTCTGTCTTAGTGCAGAGCAGACACACTTTGCTTCCCTCCCTCTCTTGTGTTTGGATGTTGTGCCGTCATGTGACTCAGCAGCACCCACTAGCACACGCACAACGCATGCACAGACCGAGACATGAAGTAGAATAATGGAATGGAAGAGCAGCGCCATGTGGTCATATTTTCAGGCCGAAAATGAGACAACGGCAAGCTGAATGATTTGTAAAAAGGCTATAACATACAGATAATTTTGATTAAATTTTTGTATTGCAGTTTCTGAACACTACCTGAAAAAAATAATTTGTTTTCTGGTGATCATTTTGTGCACGTTGTTTATTTAAGAAAATATTCCAGACATGATAATATATGAGGAAAAATATTTTGTTACTGTTGTATTGTTTCTGAAAAAAACTTATTTTGATTAAAAACTTCAATATTTGGGAGAGTACTCATAATTTGTGAGGCTTTGGAGATTTCGCATTACCCAAATTTCGAACCACCCGTAAACGTTTTTGTTTGTCTGTATGTGGAGTGAAACTTTGGAACAGTCTGGACATCCAACACAAGCAACGCCAAAATATTCACCGATTTAAACTGTTATACAAAAATATGGTCTGGTCTCAGTATAAAGATGGAGGGTCTGAATACTGATGTTACGTCAGTATTCTGTCTTATATGTTAATGTGTGCTTGTTGTTCCTTATCTAGTTGGTCTGTGTTGTCCATTACCATCTGCTATTGTTCTTACCATCGCTGGTATGTGCTGCCCTTTACCATTAGTGCTGTTGTAGTTTTTTGTTTTTTTCTTACCATTGTTGGTATGTAATTATTGCTGGTCTTTACCACTTGTGGTATTGCAGTTTTTTTATTTTTACCATTGTTGGTATGTAATTATTACACTGGTCAACAAAAAATTTATTGTTTAAGTTTTTTGATCTGATTTAGGATACTTTTGGTGTGCTCAATCCAAAAATCAAATTAATTTTGCTCAATCAGGTCAACTTTCTGACCTATGCTACATATTGGCTTTTTAACATTTTTGTTTACATTTATGGGCATTTTCACATCATATGATACAAAATTCTTTCATATTTCTTGCAATAAACGAGTTCTGAAGATTTTACTTTTGCCAATTTATGATTAATGTTTTTTTTTTAATATTACAGGTGAATGAAATGGCTTCGACTAGAAGATCTTGCAAAAATAAGCCTAACGTATTCTGCTACATCTGCGGTGAATACACCATTGTACCTAACAGGAATCAAGTCACAAGTTTCATAAAAAACAGATGTCATTTTTGGATTTAGCGGTACAAAATGGTCCTAATTCAGTTGAAAAAACCTAGACAACTTGCAAAAAACATTTTTTGTAACCCAGTGTTATCATGTAAGTTGACGGTTAACTGTTACCTGTGGTAACACCACCAGAATGTACTTTGTTTCTATTTTTTTTTACACACATTTTGGTTCTGCAATGTAAATACTGTCAAATGAGTTCATTCTAATTTGGTATCGGCCTATTTTGTTCATTATTCTGGCTTGAAGTCAAAGGACAGGAGTGAGTATTTAAAATGTTAGCATGTTCAGTTATTTGATGATGAGAATGGGGGTGGGATTAAATAAGTTCTTCTTCTTCCCACTCCTTTTCAAGTATAAATGAATGATTTTTTTTTTTTAATTTTGAATTTGCATGTATTCTGTACATGCTCGAAATAAACAACCAAATTAAATGAATGAATGAATGAATGATTATTAAGTATTTTCTATTTACTTATAAACTTTGTCCTAATTCTGTCCTGGGTTTTAACTATTTGATAATAAGAAAGGAAACATCACAAAACACTAAAAGGTCATGAAAATTAATTGAGATTTAGGCAATTCAATGATGCATCCACCTTAATTATTGAAACGTATCAGTATCAATATCATCTATACTGGCCCTGTATTTACTTGCAGTAAATATACAGTATCACACACCACTAATCTGTGCTGCATAAATACTGGCCTGCTGATTAGGCCCAGCTGGGACGGACAGGTGGGATGGGTTTGGCTGATTAGGTGTGGAATGGTGAGGGAGAGGACAACAGCAGGGAGTCCCAGGTGAAACTAATGTTGGTGTCGAGGTGGAAGGGTCAGAGATGAGACAGCAGAGAAGCAAACTGGGACAGATATTACATTAATGGTTCCTACAAATGTGAAAATCTGCAGGAATTCAGTAATAGTGGAAAGCCATATGTTTCTGTTAGGGATGCACCGATCTGATACCTGTATCGGGCATCGGCTCCGATACTCAGTGTGTGTACCTGTACTTGTACTCGTAAAAGATATCCGATACAAATGCACCCATACCACTTACGGCCGTTTGACATTCCCAGTTTAGTGCAGCAGGTACGCGGCAGTGGAATAATGTGTGGGGAGTGTGAAGAGTGTGGAGATTTTTTCAAAATAAATGACAGTGATAAAAGTAACGCTGACTGCAAGTAACGTTAAAGACACAGACAGATACGGACACAGCGTTCTGTCCGTCCTCTGCGTACATTCCATCTGTTTTCCAGGTGCTTGTGTACCCAGACAGAGAATACCAGCAGGAACTGTGGAGGTAGAGGATCTGTTCAAAGAGCGACTGTGTGAGTTAGAGAAAAACTACTGACAGATTAATGACAACTACCCAGGGCAGGGCTGGGGGTACGGAGAGGTGCAGACCACCATCAGCAGAAATGAAAATGAAACTTACCGCTCATTTCTCTTTTCCCTACCTACTGAAGCTGAAATTGTTTGATACTTATCAGATTGATCATATCAAATTGCCAGTGTTTGTTGCAACCAACTTTTTTCATGCAATTCATAACTTGTAAGAAAATGTCTCCCAGGATATCCTACTATAATAGTCTATGCAATACCATGTAGTCTATGCATATGTGGTTTTTCCTGCATTTTTTGAGCTGCATATCTGTATAGAGGGAATGCACATACGTCACTTCCCCCCTGGGTCACGCCCCTCTCAGTCAGACTGAGTGGCAAAAACAAACGGGCTCAACATGGCGGAGTATAGCAGTAACTACAGCGAGACCGGGAAAAATGTGGAATATAACATGAAATAAAGACAATTGGACTGGACATGGATCCATACAAGCTACCAAACAACAAGTGGTCTACGAACACTGATCTGTGGACAGAAATCACGTATCCTGACATTTATATGAACCTGATTTCAACACTGGGAAAATCCACAATGCAAAGGCTGAAAGCATACAAAAGCCAAAAAGTTGTTGACATCCTGGTCATGGTTAATTAGAGGATTACAGCTGGTGAGTGCTTTCAGTTCAACATACCATTGTTTTGGAGGTTTTCTGTCAGTGCAGACATATTTTCTTGGCGGTGATTGCCAAGGTAAAGGCCCAGCAGTAGTGCTCACAGTTCACTACTGATTTACTGGAGTTGAACCCTTAGTATTGACCCAAGTGAGTGGATGATCTACTGGTACTGTGGAGATTTAAGTAGAGTTAACATCAAATATTTGATACAACACAGCTACAACAGCTTTGTGCTAGAGTACCCCCTTATTTGGAAAACTAGGTTAGCCTCAGTTTAAGCTAGTTCACAAATCTTGTCGAGCACAAGGTTCAGAATCACACAAATGAAGACAAAAATGTTTCAGTTATGAAATACAGAACTAAATGACAGATGCTAACATTAAGAGCTTTACTAAGAAGTAACATTAGCCAAAACGATATGTAATTTAAGGTATGACATTACGCAAGAATACAGCATCAATTAACGTTACCTGACATGAATCCAGGTTTCGTTGTCTGGATTCCAGTTATTTCTACGAATTGCAGCGATCCATCTGCTTCTTCTGTCTTTGGCTTTAGGTCGCCGCTAAAATGATAGCTCTGAGTGCTTTTTAAATCTATTTGTGCAATCAATGGCACAACAGCTCTGCCCCATTTTTTAGATTGTTGTAAGGTTTTTGCAGTATTCAAGCCAAAGCTGCTACTCATCTCCCTCTTTCTGCCACTCAGTGGGCGTAACTGCGGTGACTTCCGCTAGCGGTGACGACATGCGCATACCCTCTATTTAGAGTGAGTAAATGGTGAACTGGGGTCCAGCCTTTTGTAGAGCAGGAGGAGCTATTGCACTAACTGTACTAACTCCTACGTGCCATTAAGCAAAAAACAGCATATGATGGGACAGCTACCCAGGGCTGGGCCGGGGGAATGGAGAGGTGCAGACCGCCATCAGCAGAAGTGAAAACGAAAGTTATTGCTCATTTCTCTTTTCTCTACCTGCTGAAGCTAAGCTTTTCAACCTTACCAGCGAAAACGCTATAACATTAGTATCACATTAGTGCAGTGTTTCTCAAACTGTGGGGCAGGCCCCCCTGGGGGGGCGCGAAGGCTTGCTAGGGGGGGCATGGGATCTCTCCCGGGTGTTTTTTTTTTTTTTTTTTCTCTTCAGGTTAGAACATGCAGCAGGTGAAACTAGTGTTTTAGCATTGGAGCACCCTGGACTGATTTTAGGGACGAACAAATCAGTCTACTGCCGTGGTGATCTGTCACTAGACCAGGCAAAGAGTTTAGTTTGGAGAGTGGACAAGGACTGCACTGGAAAAGAAAATGATTCTGTTTTTGCACAGTTTGTACAGTTTGCACTTTAATGTTCTGAGATGTGCATGTAAATGGGCTTAACGCAGCCACTGATATTGTTAAAATGTTAATCTTTGTTACAAACATTTGTTTGTTGTTCTAAAAAAAAGTAGCTTTATTGTCATAGTTGTAAGATAATTCTGCATTTCCTATTTTTCTTTGGAAAAATGTTTGTCTCAACAATTTTATTGAGTTTATTTGTATTGTTTAACCTTTTTAACCCTGACCATATTTTCAGGGGAAAAATGCCTAAAAAGACATACCCAAAGTAAATGAAAAATTACTTCACAATAATAAGGTTCATATGGATGTTCTTGGTGTCTATGGACATTTAGAGACCTCACAGAATCTATTCCCATTGTCTAAAATATTGTATGTATTACTATGCCTGAGTAAACTGTAACAAACTAAAAGAGAAATTAGAATTTTTTATCCTCGCCTGTTTTTTTTTTTTCAGCTGGATTGACGATAATATGCATAAATTAATTGTTCGTGTCGGAGATTTTTAATAGCGTATATTTCACCCCACAAAGATTAAAAATCATGTTTGAACATTAAAGTTTGCACTAAAATACACTTTTGATGTACTTTTATTAACATTAGGGTCTAAACTTTGAGCAAAAGTTGAAAAAAACATCCATTGTCCTGATTTATTATATTTTTATAGTAGATGAATAAGGCTAAAAGTTATTTTTAATTTGCACAACAAATAATTCACAGAAAAGCAAAAAGGATTGTTACAATATTGACGTTTCTTTCAATAAAAGCTAGAATTACACCACTGTTACAATGTTGTTGGGGTTGAGAGGGGCCTGGAAATTTTTCATCCTCCAAAGGGGGGCCCGACAGAAAAAGACTGAGAACCACTGCATTAGTGTTACCTCTGTCATCTCCATGTTTGTTATTACTGACTTTCTTCTTCTTCTTCTCAAAAAACCTTACTCTTCTTCGTGGTATTTGTCCAGTATGGTTAATTTAGAGTGGCGCCCCCTGGTGGATTAATTGAGAAACTCTCATTCCAACACATTAAATGTCAGTAGCAGCACCCTGTTCCAGTCAGACTAATGACAACAACAATAAAGCACATTTACAAAAGGAACTAAGAACTGGAATGGGATTATTAAGTACTCGTATTGGTACTCGGTATCGGCAAGTACTCAAATGTAAGTACTCGTACTCGGTCTGGAAAAAAGTGGTATTGGTGCATCCCTAGTTTCTGTTAGCAGCATCTAGTTTAAACCAATGCTCATTTCAGTGCTAGCATTAACAGGATTATATGACTTGATTGTCACTACCCCTATTCCAAGGACATGGTCGACCCTGTCCAACCTCTCCAATAATGGCACGGTGATAATGAAAAGTTGAAACCATCCCATAAAGCTACCAATCATCTCATTTCTTGACGGCTCCAGAGACATGAGTGTTCCATTTCATCCATTGTTCAGGTAGAATAACCTGTGATGCGAGTGCTCAGTGTTCTCTGTGGGTCAAAGGTCAGGGTTGGATGTGAGTGTACTATATAGAGGATGTGCACACCCATTCAGGATCCACACACAATGAGAACCAAGCCAACTTCAGATCCATCCACAGTTATCCATCTAAGAATCTGATCACATTCAGACTTTTACATTTAAGCCTGTAATAATTGTTACAAAATTGTCACGTCACAATTGTTGGACTTTATTTTGATTATTTTACATCATTACAATAATTATTTCCACTCATATGGAATAAAACAGTTGACTGAAATACATACAAAAACAACATTTTATTATTTCCACATCATTATCCATGTCTCATTGCTAAAATGGTTTGGTTGAACCTTATGTATAGCTTATTATTATTATATTAATATATTTTGTAGATATGACATCTATCTATCTATCCATCTATCCATCTATCCATCTATCTATCTATCTATCTATCTATCTATCTATCTATCTATCTATCTATCTATCTATCTATCTATCTATCTATCTATCTATCTATCTATCCTTCAGTATAGAACTAGCTTTATTTATATTTTATAAGTTGTATCATATATGCCATGTTCAGTTTGAGTTAAAATGTTTCAGATTCTATATCAATAAAAAGCTTGTATTCTTTCTAAGGAGTATGTATAATTAAACTGTTATTATACTTACACATCAGTGGTGGTATGACATTAAAAAAAAAAAAAAAAAAGATAATATAATCAACTGCAAATCAAATTTAACACCAGGGCAGTATTCATTACACCTTACATTAACATATGTTTATTTCCTCATCCAGACACTGATCACATTATAAAACCAGATGCAAATGAGGTCATTGTAAGTATAATTCTTTACATTACCTGTTTTTGACAGATATTTCTAAAAAATAAATCTCCAATTTCAGACTTCACCTGGCATCATGCTGACCTTTGATGGAACAACAACCATCCCTCAGTGTTGGTGAGTTTCTAAAGACTCTGTTCTCCTCTCCAACTACAGCATCCACTGAATGAGTCACCACTCATATATTACACAAATATAAAACAAACCCTTATGATTAGACACCTTCATAATCACAGACTGAATCTGAATGTCTTTTTTGTTTTTGTTTTTTAATTAGAATAGATTAAGGATGTTCAGCTTTCTTTAGCATGAATTCTCTAAGGGAGGGATTGGAACGTCAAATAAAATATCACGGGGATACTTTTCCACCAGGAGATGAACAAACCTCATAAAACAACAAAGCGACTTAGATGAGTTATATTATTTGGTCAGTGCATTCTATAAAAGACTGGGTAGTAATGAAGCATATGATGAGTAGAAACTCCAATAAGAATGCTGTCGATGTGCTTTCTAAGGCTTGGCAGATGCTCTGAGTCTGGGCTCTTTTATAAACTAACATGATTTCCACCTTGTCAGAAAACTCAAGGCTACCTCCATATAACAAACACAATGCAGTATTAAACTATGTATTTGTCTTTTACTGAATAAGTCTTAATAGCTTAGCTAAGTTTATTCCTCTTTTAACTCCTCCACATCAGCTGCTAGTAAGTTAAGCATTCATGCAACATGTTATAAAGGCTTATGGCAGTGTTTTTCAACCTTGGGGTCGGGACCCCACATGGGGTTGCCTGGAATTCAAATGGGGTCACCTGAAATTTCTAGTAATTAATAAAAAATAAAAATAAAAAAAACTTACTAATAAAAAATATATGTTGAATATAGAGAGACAATCCCAATCCATAAAAGACATGACAAACTGTGAAGCTGAAACTGAAGCACTGTGGTTCTGTTTATCTTTCAAATGTTCATTGTGGTCAGTTTCAGATGCTGCAGCTCTTTCATAATTCATAGTTTGAGTTTTTGTTTGTTCAGTATTAATTGTCAGCCTTGTAAATACAAGCTGGACTGACTGTACATATCCTGACCAAGGAAAATAAAATGCTCACTTTGTGCAGTAATCTACACCTGACTTTTCTGCCTCCGTCCATAATAATATACATTATATAGACTAAATGTAGTCTAAAATTAACATGTATGTGCAACATAGTATAGCAAACTAGTACATGATCAAAAACAAATTAATTGTAGCAAAAAAAAAAAAAAAGTCTCCATTTTGAATGTCTGGGGTCACCAGAAATTTGTGATGTCAAAATGGGGTCACGAGCCAAAAAAGGTTGGGAACCACTGTGATAGTGGGTCCTAAAGCCAGACCAGTTAAGAACCATCTTATTCTTTATGAAACATTGCCTCAAATCAGCAAAAATGGCAAATGATAAAAATCAAGTTGAAATTCTACCCACGTTCACATACCCCGGTTAATTACAGCTATATATTCACAACTTTGAAAGCATAAAATTCTGCTAAGATATATGCTTTCAGATTCTACCGGATTACTTTCGTATTTTAATTTGCTAGAGTCGAGCGTGGAAGCTGAAAATCTTTAGCTGTCTTTGGTCTCTTTGCCCACATATGAATGACCTCCCATTGTGTAAGAGAGGATTAAACTGTAATATGAATCCTTTATTCTCCCTTTCGTCAAGTCAACTCAATTTCCCACCCAACCTGGGCAAAATCTTTATGTTGTAATATAATTGAGAGATCATAACTCAGCTGGAAGACGCAGATGGAGATTGTGAAGTACCTGACCTTACCTGATGCCTATTGACAGAGCTCCCTTTTGGAGATTGAATTATGACTTTGCCATTTGTGCCTTGGATCCCATCGTCTAGAGCCATGGGCCATATGTTAATGGAGGATTTTAATTAAATATTTCCGAGTTTAAACTTTTTAAAGACTTTAAATGACTTCAGCCATGCAGCTATGGGCACAGTGATATTTTTACAGCTATTGGTGGGATCTCTGAACCACTGGTATCCTTCTGGGCATGAGAATCAATATCTCTCTAATGGGGGCTCGTAATATGATAATATTGGGCGATTATCAGAGCAGGGGTGTGATTAGTATCAATGCTGTTAACCTCAGCGTTCAGCAGATAAAAGAATCTGGAATATCACAGAATCAGGAGAATTTAGCAATGCAAATACAGGGAAAAGAAATCATTTAACTCATGACAAAACTTTAGTATCTCACTGCTACTGTCTTTGGATTTGATGTTCCAACAACAGCTGTAACAACAGATACTCAGATATGAACACTGAAATTTTAAGTTGGGTTTCCAGTGAAAAATTGTACTGAAATATCAGGAAATCTGCAAAAGAAATGAATGAAAATTCTGGATCTAAGGCTGATAGATTTAATAATAGTTTTCAAACTCCTGTATTTTAGTGTTTGATTAATCATTATCTTAATAGGATAGAAAATTAATTAAGTTATTGTGATATTATGTGAGTTTGATGTGGATTTTCACACCTCGGGTTTTGACTGAGGACCTAATAGTAACAAGGTTATTGATGCAGAAATGCATTTATTTTGCCTAAAAACCTTAAGTTGACTTTAGCTTTTCTACCCAAACCACTTGCAGACATCTGACTCTTTCAACTTTTATTTCAAAGCCAATGTATAATAGTTATTTCTGCAGCTCTTCCTATATTGTATACTATTTCCCATAGGTTATGTTAGTTTCATGTATTTAATCAAGTCTCCTCATCTGTCCACACATGCCAACAATAGTCACTTTCCCACTGACCCTTAAATTACGCAAATATAACTTGTACATAAAAATTTACCTAATGGAAAAAACGTCAATTTCGCCAAAACTCTCATTTTTCCTGTAAAAGATTTTGCGCTGGCAAGAGGTGTTTTTTTGGGCATAGTGCAATTGTTATATCATGCAAAACTGCAATGGAAAGATGTTTTTTTGCAACGCGAGTCACTGGGAAAAAAAAATAAAAACAATGTTGACGGACGTTACAACAAGTGAAGAAGAGTTTTAAAAGAAATATGGCATGGTATGTCTGGACCCTAAGGAAATTGAATTATTTTTTAAGTTAGTACGGGATAGAGAGGTAATATTTAATAGTAAGGAATATATCTGTAAATCAACACGATATTTACGTTCGTCGCCATGTTATCGGAATGACTTCTTGTGTCAATCTCGCGACAATAAATAAACAAACCATCGTATTTGTCATTTAACGAAAAAATTGACATCATGCACTTCTGTTTTTTAACATTTAGTAAATATCAATAAAGTTTTGCATATATGTCCGATGGAGAAGCGACTAATGTCTCACAGAAATTCCTTTCACGTGCAGATAACCTGTTACCATAAGTTTGTTTTGTTACCTCCGCTAGGAGGTATTGTGATCACTTTGCTTTGTGTGTTTGTTTATTTGTTTGTTTGTTAGCAAGATAACTCAAAAAGTTATGGATGGATTTTCATGAAATTTTCAGGAGATGTTGATACTGGCACAAGGAAGAAATGATTAAATTTTGGTGGTGATGGGGGGGGGGGGGGCAGATCTGTCTTGGCGGAGGTCTGCTCTCTCCAAGTGCTTGTCTTGTTAAAAATGAACCCTCACACATACTTAAATTATGTTTTCTTGCAATATGGCAAAAAATATTACTCCAGAAGAAACAATTTGCATTAGTTTCTTTTCCTCCGCTTAGTAATATGCTTAAATTCAGTGGGTCGTCTCGTCTGATCTGAGGTCATAGTCGGAAGTAGTGCTGCTCTGGTATAAAGAGTCAAAAGTGATCCTCAGGTGTTCTTCAGTTTGAGCCAAGGTTATTATCATTAACGAAAACTAACGAAATAACGAAAACTGGAATTGAAAAAGCATTTTCGTTAACTAAAATAAATAAAAACTATGATGAAAAGAAAAAAATGATAACTTACTGAAACTGTATTGTGTGTTTACAAAACTAACTAAAGCTTATAAAAATTAAAGATAAATTTCCCTTCGTTTTTGTCAATGTGGGATTGATACGGAAGCGATTTATTTCGCTCTAGCAATTTTAGCTAGCGGCACCATACTTCACGGTCCGTCACTTGTGGTTTAGAGTCGTCTTCTGGTCCCCACTCTACCTGGAAACATGGAGACTAAAGTCGGGAGAAAGCAGCAGAGTCCTGTCTGGGATTTATTTGAATACAACAGCGAAGAAGATAAAATATATGACAAAATTAAAATTAATACTAAAACTAAACTAAAACTAAGCATTTAGAAAACAATGAAAACAAATAAAAACTAGTAAACCTGCTCTAAAAACCAAACTAACTGAATTAGTGAAAAAAAAGTCAAAACTAAATAAAACTAAACTATAATGAAAAATCCAAAACTATTACAACCTTGGTTTGAGCTAAGAACTTGTCTTCCAAAGCACTGACTCATTACTTACCTAAAATAAAACTCAAACACAATATTTTGGACTAAATGTGTAATAAATGTGGCATTAATAACCTGCCTTTGTCTGTCGGTAGCTGCGATGGGCTCCAGATCCTCCACGACTCACTTGAGAACTAAACAGTTTGGAAAAGGAACAAATGAATGAAATACATAGTTTAATAAATTTTTCACCAAGATCTTGTTTTAATGATGGAGAGTTGAACCAGTGATTAAAGTCTTACTCATCACACCTCAAAAACTCTCTATGGAGTTCAGCTCGACTCTTTCACCATGTGAATGTGAATCCTGATATTTGTCATCTTGGAATATGTCCATGTCATCAGGGAAGAAAAAAAGTCCACTGATGTTGAGACCTGGTCATTCAGAATATTCAGACAGTCAGCTGACATCTGACTCATTATATGGACACATAACATGGCCCTAATGATGACCTCAGATAAATGCAAAGAAATTATACTCTTGCTCTTAGCCATCCCAAAATTAATGAATTTTTAATCAAATATTGGGGCCAAAAATAGGACCAAAATTGGGGCATGAAAAACTACCTAGGTGTCAGTGCATTTTATTTTGAAAACATCGCTTGAAATGGTCTTATATATAGCGCTATAAATAAAGACAGTTAAATTTGACATGTGGGTTTTTCATGAATTGGAAGTCTCATTCCAGGTTTTGTATGTAACCCATCGTGTCCACTTGTGTTACATACAGAACCTGCCCAGTTAAACGCATATAAATCGCAAATGATTTTGCAACAGTGGTCATTTTTGTGAAACACTCTGCCTTGCATAATTAGTTCAAATCCCAAAATGTACCTGTGAGAGAATAAAGAGATATTTTTAAAAAAACAGTAGTGCGTAATTTTTGTGTCCCTTTGACCGTGTTACATAAAGATTTTTGTATTAAATATAATGTCATATAATATAAAATGTGTTTTATCTGAAAAATACAGGGGTTGGACAAAATAATGGAAACACCTTCACCTCAAGATGATAATGCCCCAATCCATACAGCTAGAATTGTTAAAGAATGGCATGAGGAACATTCTAATGAAGTTGAGCATCTTGTATGGCCGGCACAGTCCCCAGACCTCAACATTATTGAGCATTTATGATCAGTTTTAGAGATTCAAGTAAGATGTCGATTTCCATCGTCTCTAAAAGAGTTGGAGGGTATTCTAACTGAAGAATGGCTTAAAATTCCTTTGGAAACAATTCACAAGTTGTATGAATCAATACCTCGGAGAATTGAGGCTGTAATTGCCGCAAAAGGCGGACCTACACCATATTAAATTATATTTTGTTGATTTTTTAAGGTGTTTCCATTATTTTGTCCAACCCCTGTAGTTTCTCTTTTACCTCAGTAAATATATATATTTTTTTTAAACAGACCAAAGTGCTTCCAAACTGACATCGTAACATTAGTCTACATCTGGTTTGAATTTTTAGCCCCTATGTCCTGTTTTTAGGGACCAGTTTCACAGAAGCACACGTTTGATAAAGTTGTCAAAAAAGCTTCTTTGCTTCAACACTCTGGCTTGGGTACTCTGTTCGTTGCATGTTTCTTCTCACTACTCAGGAGGGATGAGTTATAAAGCCTTTAATATCTCTTGGCATTCAAAGTAAAAACATGCCAATATGTTTCAGCAACCGAGGCATTCATCAGGGCAAATCCATTTGATCCAATTCGATTGATTTGATGATGAAGGCCTTGATGGCTGGTTTTACTGACTGAACAGCCTAGAGATTTTAAAGACCTTTTTATTTCATCTATTTTTTTTTTTTTTTTACTCACCTCCCCCCTCAAAGCTTTGGCACTGACCTGATTTATGATGACAGCCCTATAAAACATTTCCCAGTTAGGTTTAGATGTTGAAAGCGTTTAAAGCAAAATACCAGGGTTTGGTTTGAGGACTTTGGTGGCCTCAAATAGGGCAAGAATCTGGTGATACAAATCACAATACTAGGATCACGATACGATATATCACAATGTATCATGATACTGTTAAAAAGGCCATTTTTTGTTTGGTTCTTTTTTTTAATGATTATTTCCTTGAAGAATTGAATTACACCAAAAATACACACAAATATTAAACACATTTTTATTTGATCAGAACAGGATCTAGGTGTGAATGTGAGAGTGGTTGTTTATCTCTATATGCCAGCCCTGCAATGAACTGGTGACATGTCCAGGGTGTACTCCGCCTTCACCCATAAGTAGCTGGAATTGATTTTTTGTGTATTGTTTATCATTATTATTATTATTTTTCTATTGTTTGATTTTTTTATTTGTGTATTGTTTATTATTATTATTATTATTATTTTTGTTTCATATGTTTTGTATTATGTCTGTGTCTGAAATAAACTAACCTAAACCTAAATAGGCTCCAAACGACCCCCTTGACCCTAGTGAGGATAAAGCAGGTTCAGAAAATGAATGAATGAATGAATGAATGAAGAACAGGATCTAATGCTATCACAAAATTTTCCGGTGTTAAAACTTAAATTATGTTTTGCAGACATTACAGTTTAAGATCCTATTGAACTGTTTCTATTCTATTGGTTCAGAACTAATATCAAACCATTATTTTTGTGTAATCCCAACAAAGGAACTAACATTATTTAATAAAAGAGTGTTAAATAATAAGAAATAAAATATAAACAAAAAAAGAAAAACAACAAAACAAAAATGAATCTCCACAGTATCTGATATGGATAAAATACTTTCTAATATCAATACAGTACTGCGAAATGAAAAATCGTGATATATTACAGAACCGATATTTTCTTACACCCCTAGCGTCAAACCAAATCCTCCTACCCATAAAGGAAAAGTAAAATGATTATAAGATAATGTCCTATTCATTATGCAGTTGGGTTTGCATTTGCATATGAATATGGTTTCTGATAATTAGCAAGGTTCTAATAGTTTTGGATTTTTCATTATAGTTTAGTTTTTAGTTTTGACTTCTTTTTTCTCTAATTCAGTTAGTTTTAATTCATTTTTAGAGCAAGTTTGCTAGTTTTTATTAGTTTTCGTTTTCTTCTAAATACTTAGTTTTAGTTTAGTTTTATTTTTTTCATATCTTCACCGTCGTATTCAAATAAATCCCAGAAAGGACTCTGCTGTTTTCTCCATGTAGTCTCCATGTTTCCAGGTAGAGTGGGGATGAGGAGACGACTCTAAATGATAAGTGACAAGAGGTGACGGACCGCGAAGAACCGCATGGTGCCGCTAGCTGAAATTTCAACAATTAACTATTTCATATTAATCCAACATTGACAAGACAAAAACTAAAAGAATTTTATCCATAATTTTTATACGTTTTAGTTAGTTTTGTAAGCACATAATACAGTTTCAGTTAGTTATCTTTTGTTTTTTTCATTATAGTTTTTATTTATTTCAGTTACCGAAAATGTTTTTTCAATTCTAGTTTTCGTCATTTTGTTAGTTTTTGTATAACCTTGGTTCATATTCTATTTGTTCTTAACTAATATCATAACATTATTTTTGTGCAATCCCAACAACGGAACTAACATTATTTAATAAAAGAGTGTTAAATAATAATAAATAAGATATAAACAAAGAAGAAAAAACAAAAATGAACCTCCACAATAAATACCTAAAAATATTGATTCGGTACTTTTTATATCGATACAGCATTGTGAAATGAAATATTGTGATATATTGCAGAACCAATATTTTCTTACACCCCTAGCTTCAAACCAAGTCCTCCTGCCCATAAAGGAAAAGTTAAATTACGATAAGATAATGTCCTATTCATTATGCAGTTGGATTTGCATTTTCACATGATTATGGTTTCTGATAATTAGCTGAATCTGTTTTACCTTTTATCAATACAACTTTTCCATCTCTACTGAGAAGAAAAATGTCATTGCCACAATTGGAGTAATTCTATAAATCGTTGATGTTTCGGCACTCAAATTAACCCTTTCATGCATGATTTATAAGAGCCTTAACCAAGATTTTTTTTCCTGAGTGCTTTTATTCCTCAAGGCATTAAAAAAAACAATGGGATTGAAATTGTTTTTATGAACCCATTTTTCATGGAGTTGCAAAAATGTCCACTCAGCTTGACACCATGGATTAAATTTTTGAAGCAAAGAAAACGTATTTACTGATAAACTGTGTGAAAACTATGAAATGAAAACATTTTTAATGCAGCTAATCTGATGTTTTCTCACATTTTAACATATACTAATACAAGTCATTACTCACTTCATGGAGATAATATGGAAAAAAATAAATAAATAAATAACTGTTAATTACAGTTTAATGGCAATAACAAGCAATTGATTTACACTCAAACATGTTAGTGCAGATCAGGTTTATCAAGAACAGTAAAGTTGCACTAACTGTATGAACTGCAGTGTATGGGTTGGTGCATGCACTGCAAAAATCTAAATCTTACAAAGTGTATTTTTCTCATTTCTTGTCAAAATATCTCATCACAATTAAAATAAGACATAATCACTTAGAGTAAATATTTTTTTGCTTAATTCAAGCAACAACAAAAAATCTGTCATTGGAACAAGTGAAAATTATCTTGGTAAGATTTCTTGAAATAAGATTTTGCAAATCTATTGTCTAAAAATCAATTCTTATATCTCACTGAAAAGTTACTCTTTAGGTCAGGGGTGTCAAACTCATGTTAGTTCAGGGGCCACATACAACTCAATATGACCTGCAGTGGGCCGGATGACTAAAATAATAACACAATAATACAAAAATAATATCAGTTCCAAAATTTGTGTGTCTAATTTCTATGTTTTAGAGTGAAAAAAGTAAAATTATATTATGAAATTTTTTTACATCCTTTAAAAAATGTGAAAAACATGAACAACCATGACCAAAATGAAATTTATTAAGAAAAAAAGTGCAATTTTAACAATTTATGCCATTATTTGGCCTAAGCTTCTCATTTTCACATGTTCATTACAACTTACAGATCACAGTGGATCTACAAATACACAAATTTTACACAAATTATTTAATAACAGAATATTGGTACATTTACTCTTAATTCTCTTAAGACATTTCAGGTTGTTCATATTTGTTCAGGTTTTTCACATTTTTTGTAAAGGGCTAGTTTGTAAACGTTAACATTTTTGTGTAATTTGCCTTTTTTTTTTTTACACTAAAACAAAGAGAAAAATGTGTGGTTTTCATTATTTATAGTTTATTATGATAGTATTTTACTGGTCTGACCCACTTTAGATGGAATTGACCTCAAATGATTTTTACATCTTTGATTGTTAATATCTTCAGTGTAATTTTTGCATTTCACAAATTCATCCCAGGGGCCGGACTAAACCCATTGGCGGGCCAGTTTTGGCCCCCGGGCCGCATGTTTGACACCCCTGCTTTAGGTGATTCTGTCTGATTTTAAGTGTGATGAGATATTTTGACTAGAAATGAGAAAAATACTCTTGGTCAGATTTAGATTTTTGCAGTGTGTGCATCCACTGTGTTGGCTGACATGATGATGATGAAATTCTTTATTCAGTCATCACATAAACCACAGGTGTCAAACATGCGGCCCAGGGGCCAAATCCGGCCCGCCAAAGGGTCCACTCTGGCCCCTGGGATGAATTTGTGAAATGCAAAAATTACACTCAGGTATTAACAATCTTTTTTGTTCAGGTTCCACATTCAGACCAATCTCAAGTGGGTCAGACCAGTAAAATACTATCATAAGAACATATAAATAATGACAACCCCAAATGTTTTTCTTTGTAAGTGTAAATATTTTCCTGTATTTACACTAAAACAAAGTATAATTTTGCAAAAAATGTGAATAACCTGAAATGTCTTAAGAGAAGCAAGTACAATTTTAACAATATTCTGCCTGTTATTCAATTTTTGTGTATCTGCAGATCCACTGTGATCTGTAAGTTATAATGTACATGTGGAAATGATAAACTGAGGCATAAAATTGTTAAAATTACACTTATTGTTTCAGTTTGTTCATGTTATTCACATCTTTTGAAAGTAGGCCTGTAACAGTACACAAAATTTTCGGTTCGGTACGTTTTCGATTTTGAAAGCCATGGTTCGTTTTTTTTTTCGGTTCGGTACGGGAAGAAAGAAAACCCCTCAAAATGTCTTTAATACATTTATGAATTTTTGAAAAATTTTCCCCCAATTTTTTGAAAAATTTGAGTATAGAAAAACAGGAATATAATTCTGTTGCTATAAATCAAATAGAAAATAAAATAAATTATTAATATTACTAAATGTATTTTAAACATTAGTATTGCACTTTTCTCTGACGGGTAGTTTTGAACAAACAACAAAATTCAAATCACAGTTCTGTCAGTTCACATTCTGCATAAAAATACCAAAAAAAATTCTACATGAAGTGCAACATTAACAAGAGGACAAACTTCTATTCTCTTTAAACAAACCGAAGAGCGATTTGTCGGGGGGATTTTTTTTGTGTTTTGGTCGGAACGGGGGTGGGGGGGGTCCATAACTAACGTGACGAACGCTGGCGTGAAACGAAAGTGAAACTTAATATACTTTCAATGTCCAACTATGGGTTCTATTCCTCTGTTACACAGCGTACGTGTGAGAGAGAGACAGACAGACAGAGCTAGTGTAAGTGTTTTAGAACTACCGTAGTTCCTAGGGGCCAAACAACGTCCATCTTATTAACGTCTCTTTCCTGGTTGTTGTCTTTCATCGGGACCTGAACTGATCCAAACTGGACTGTAATAATGGTGGAGGGTCTTCAGTCTCTTCCTTCCAGGTTCACATCATATTTGTTGTTTTTTTTAACCTTATATCAGCTGCTCTTTCATATTTCAGGTCAATGTGCGCGTCCTTCAATATGTCCGTGTGGAACTTGCGCGGATTTAAAGTTCTGCACCGAACAACGTCTTTTGTTCCTTTTTCTTTTTCTCAACATACTGTGCTGTTTCGGTACAGTTGTGTACCGAACCGAACAGGTGTGTACTGAAACGGTTCGGTTCAGTACGTGTACCATTACAGGCCTTTTTGAAAGTGTAGTTTTTAGACGTAAACCTGTTCATAATGTAATTTAACTTTTTTTGCTATAATAATAATAATGGAGTTGACATTATTTGTATATTATTATGTTATTATTTTACTGGTCCGGCCCATTTCATATCAAATTTAGCTGAATCTGGCGTCTGAACTAAAATGAGTTTAACACCCCTGAGTTAGATCTTAATCGGGTCAGACCAAAAAATACCATCAAAATAACCTATAAATAATGACAACTGCCAATTTTATCTTAGTTTTAAGTGTAAAAAAGTAAAATGACATGAAAATGTTTACATTAACAAACTGTCCTTTCACAAAAAATGTAAATAACCTGAACAAATATGAACAATGTGAAATGTCTTGAGAAAAAAAAATGTAATTTTATCAATATTATACCTGTTACTAAAATGTTTTGTGTATTTGTAATTGTAACGTAAGTTGTAATGCACATGTGTAAATGATAAACTGATCAACTGAGGCAGAATATTGTTAAAACTGCTCTTGCTTTTCTTAAGACATTTCAAGTTGTTCATGCTATTCAGGTTTTTAAGGGAAATGTTGTAAATATAAACATGATCATAATGTAATTTTACTATTTTCACTGGTACAATTTTACTAGTCTGGCCCACTTCAGATCATACTGGGGTGAATCTGGCCCCTGAACTAGAATGAGTTTGACACCCCTGACATAATACAACCAGTGTCAACACGACAAACATTACCAACAGGAACTAAAACAACAAAATCCATGAATTTACAAGAGAACAGCTGTCCACTGTAGTGACTATTATGCACGAAAAGGTTAAAACTGCATATAACACAGGTGTCAAACATGCGGCCCGGGGGCCAAATCCGGCCCACCAAAGGGTCCAGTCCGGCCCTTGGGATGAATTTGTTAAATGCAAAAATTACACTAAGATATTAACAATCTTTTTAGTTCAGGTTCCACATTCAGACCAATTCAACCTCATAATAACCTATAAATACTCACAACTCCAAATTTTTCTCTTTGTAAATGTAAATATTTTCATGTATTTACACTAAAACAAAGTAGAATTTTGCAACAAAAAAAAATCTGAATAACCTGAACAAATATGAACAACCTGAAATGTCTTAAGAGAAATGCCATTTTAATAATATTCCACCTTTTACTAAATATTTTGTGTATCTGTAGATCCACTGTGATCTATAGTTATAATGTACATGTGTAAATGATAAACTGAAGCATTGTAGTGTTAAAATTACACTTTTTTTTTCAGTTTGTTCATGTTATTCACATTGTATGAAAGGATAGTTTGTAGATGTAAATATTTTCATAATGTAATTTTACTTTTTTCACTGTAAAACATCGAGGAAAGTTTAGAGTTGACATTATTATTGTTTTGTGAAAGAGAGGGAGGCTATGATTTACGGGTAAAATTAAATTTAAAATTTAATTTAAAGATTCATAAATTACGCACTACATTAAAAAGTTTCTTTAACACCATTTGTGGGGTAAAACTGTGGAACAAATTGTGTGTGGAGATAAAACAAATATCCAACATAATTCAGTTTTAAAAAAGATATAAAGGATTGATTCTTGAGAGGTACAGTATTTAATAATGAGGCTTGTTTGTTTATGAATGTTGTACTGATAAATCTGCTGGAATTATTGAAGAAAATGTTTGATTTGTTGAGTCTGTTTGTATGACTGTACTGCCATGAACATACTGCTGTGGATAATTCAGTTACTGCATTATGGATTGTTGTGGTTCGATGCTAAAATTAGGGAAATAGTATAGGCTGATTGTTGTATAAGGTTAATGATAAAGGTGTAAAAGCACTGAGGGGTAGGATTAAATAAGTTTATACTTCTTCCTACTCCTTTTCGACCATGCAAAATTCAGACTTGTATGTGCTTAAAGATAGATTCTGTCTATTTAAATGTTGTTGTTTTTTTGGTTTTTTTTATGTCTTAATTTGCTTTGTTTTGTCTTATTTTCTTTGCATGTTCAAAATAAAATAAAAAATAAAATAAAATAAAATAATATATTATTATGTTATTATTTTACTGGTTCGGCCCACTTCAGATCAGATTTAGCTGAATGTGGCCCCGGAACTAAAATGAGTTTGACACCCCCAGCATATAAAAACAGCTGTATGGAAACACACTTGTAGCCGTGCTCATTAATCACATTCCAGATAGAATCCAACAAATAGTGAACTGTGGCCAATAGTGACGACAAAAGAAATCTAATATAATGGCTTTTTTTTTTTTTTTTTTCCTCAATATGGCCAATAAATCTTATAATAATACTCCCCTGCTGATGTTTAGCCTTGAAAATGATCTCAGGCAGGCAAATAATGACTCTTAACACACCTGATACAGCATGTCAAAAACAACATGACCTTGTGCGGTGATTTTCTTTCGGAACTGCTGACGATCAGCACTACACAGTAACTGATAAAATAAACGCTTTCCAAGCACACTGGAAAAGGAGCGGCGCTATCCATAAACCTCGCACTCATCGTCTAACTGCAGATGGCCACCTAAATACAGAACTGGCCGCCTATTTTGTGTGCTCTCATAAACCTCTCTTTGACATTCCCCTTGTGGATGACATCCAAGCAGACAATATCACTCAGTGCCTCTGTATCCTGTTGGCCTGAGATGACTGATAACAATCTCCAATTTCCACAGAGCTTCTCAGATCTTTTTTTCTTGGATTAACCATGATTGGATAAGTGGTGGAGAATATGATCAACAGTCTCTCTTTACCAATAATGCCTGGCAGTGAAATAAAAGAATTGCAGGTAGGTCCTCTTCCCTGTAATAAACCACGGCCATAAAAGACTTTAACCGGGTAATTAATCTTGCAAGGGGAGGGGTACTTAAATTTCACACAAGTGCTTAAGTTCAAAAGGAAGAATCTACCAAAGCCACTGACCTCAGCAGATTTCCTACAACACTGCCTCTGTCAAATGTGAAGGCTGAGTCTGGCACAATAAAAAAAAAAGAAACAGACAACGTTCGCAGAGACAAATGGGGAATAAGTTGTTTTGCTGACCCAGAGGCTTCTAGCGTTTTCAAGCCAAAGTGAAAGTTTTCCTCTCATCAACAGTCACTGAACATCACGCTAAGAATGAAGTTGTGCTCCGCTCCAGAATTTTTTTTTTTTTTTTTTCCAGTTGCCTTTCATTTATTATTCACTACCGTTATAAAAGTGTAAAATGTCTGCTGCTTGCCAATAACAATCTCCTCCCCTGTTTTCACACATATTCTTTCACCTCTCGCTGACCCGGGTTCAACAGTCTGTTCTGCTTTGAAAAACGACGCAGCACCACGCTGATTTGGTAGAGGTGTGTGATGCCACTTAAACGTTCACGGTCTCGCTCGACGTCACGGTACGCTTAGTCCGACTCCCACCCGAGGGACAAGAGGTCACGGCAAAATGTCCTTCTGTTTATCTCGTCATTGTGTGACCAGTGTGAACTGTGAGTGGACTGTGGATCCATCAGAACAAGCACAGCCACTCACCCGAGCAGTTATTGTCGTCAACTCCCCTGAACGTCAGCAACCTTTTTCAGTTTGAAGGACAATATTTCTATATATGGACATGACGGTACACTACATCATTAGAATTAAAAAAAACCTTTACACACACTTATTACAGGCATTATTTTATCTTTTGCCAGTACTGCTTTTAGCATACACTGTAAAAAAAAATCTGTAATTTAACAGAATTTTTACTGTTTATTTTACAGATTTTTCCTGTATTTTAAGATATAGGAAAATATCAATGAAATGACAAAAATAGACTGTGATTTTACATGTCAAATGTAAAATAACATGAAAAAACTGTAATTGTGAATAACCATATAATTTCCATTTTTTAAAAGAATTTTTTTTTTTTCACAGAAAAATACAGTTGAAATACTTTTGCAAATGTATCGTAATTTCAGAAATATTTATTTTCTATTCATGATATTAAACTGTTAATTTAAAGTTTAATACTGTAAAAAAAATAATAAAACTAGATAAAATTACTGACAATTATCCGTAAAAGAAGTATTTGTTCTGTATGTTTAACAAGACTTTTATTATCTTTTGTTTGTTAATTGACAAATACACTACCAGGCAAAAGTTTGGACTCACCTTCTTATTTAAATGACATGAGATGGACCACAGATGGCCAACAAGTGCTCAGCATCATTTGGAACTCCTTCCAGACTTTTGGAAAACATTTCAGGTGACTACATCATGAAGCTCATCGAAAGAATGCCAAGAATGCACAAACCAGTAATAAAAGCAAAATGTGGCTATTTTGAAGAATCTAAAATATAAAACATGCTTTGAGTTTTGTCACAGTTTTTTAAACTACATAATTCCATATGTGTTTATTCATAGTTTTGATGCCTTCAGTGAGACTCTACAATGGAAATAGTCATAAAAATAAAGAAAAAACAGGTGAGTCCAAACTTTTGCCTGGTAGTGTATTTTGTGTAATTACAGGAGGTTTCACAACAAAAATGTTGAATAAGTGTGTTTTTGTGAATGTAGAACATGTATAAGCACTGATAAACTGTCCAAATACACTTTTTATCAGTGGGTTGTACAACTTAGTCTCATAGTCATTCAACTACAACACTTCACATATTCTTAAATTAGCAGGAGAATATTGTAAATATAAATGGTTGGTTATCTGTATTATGACAGTTTTTAAAAGTAAAGATAATGTTGTGGTATGTTTGCCACATTGCATTGTGGGTATTGGGCATGTTGTTGATTATGTGTTCTTTTTCTGTGCAGGGGTTCAGCAGGGTTGTGGTGTTAGTGTTGTATCCTTTGAACATTATTATAATTGATTTATAAGCTATATTTCATGATTTATGTTCAGATAGTTTAAATATATAAGACAGTATTAAAATACAGTTAAAGGTAAGTCGCTTCTATACATAATCTTTGTTCATGACATGTGATGTTCACACTCGGCCACAAGGGGGCGTTTCTTGTTTTACATTTCAGTTGTAAGGAGGTTAACAAAAAAAAAATTGAAGAAGAAAGTAGGAAGTAACCGTTGAAATAAGAGAGACGTTGTTTTTGTATACTGTTAGCCATTATTTTAATGTACTGTGCCAACGTTTGTCAGTAAAAACTCAGAAAGACAACGAGAAGTCCTGCTTCGTTTTTCATAGAAGCTACAGTTAAGTTCCCACAGTTAGTGTAAATGTGGGGTTAATATATGTATGGTAATGTTTATTGGACTTTTTGTGTTTGTTTTTGTATTTTTGTTCAGGCGCACCATGAGTGAAAATCATAGGCCGAACAATGCCTTTCCTGTTCGTCCATAATAGTTAAGATTAATTCATTGCAAAGCATTGTCAGTTGGCAAATTAAAAGCACATCCTGTGCTACTGAAATTGCATCATAGCTGACATCTTATTGTCTTATGGCCTGTGTGAGTTTATGTCAAAATTGTACTTCTTTTAAAAAAAAGGTACCTAAGAGACCCCCATGATTGAATGTGAAGTAATCTATAAAACATAATGTTAATACTTAATATCAACTTAAATTAATGGTGAATTGTTGGAATTAAAATCCAGATAACTAGTTATTTACAGTTAATTGACAGGTTTTGAAAGATAAATCAAATGTTTTTATGTGTGGTATATCATTTTATTACATCAAATATTAATTGATATACAAGTTTTTAACATAAAATTATGTGATAAACACCAACTAATAACAGAACTTTCCTGCAAATTTAAGCCCTATTATTTGTTTTATAACAATGTTCGTCCATATTTATAGGTAATTTAACTGATTAATACGTCTAAATATTCTTTATTAAACATTAAAAAGTCAAAAAATATGCAAAATCTCACGTAAATTTAGGGCAAAAAACTGTATTTTAATTATGGAAAATTACTGTATTTTTATGAGATGGTTATTTTCCATTATTTAACGGTATTTTTTCGGCACCCCTGCTGCCGGAATAATACAGTTTTTTTACTTTTTTTTTTTTTTTTTTACAGTGTAGGTGTTGACACATGTACATGGGTATTCTGCTCTAATGTTACATTTCCTTATCACATCTTGAATGTGCAGCAGCTACATAACATAAAAAACAGCCCATGGAATGAAATAGAGAGCCGAGGGCCTGCACCTTCCAGTTGTGCCCCATGGGACCTTATTTATGGAAAAAAAAGTATCATACTCAGTGTCAAGAGACAAGTATTTTTTAATTATTTATTCATTTATTTTGTCAGGATTCAAAGGGTTTATTGTCCTGTTTACAGTAAAAAAAAAAAAAAAAAAAAACAGGTTTCCCTGTACAATGAAAATCTTACTTTGCCATCCACACTGAATTCTACAAGGATTTAATATAAGTGTAAAAGTATCAGTATAAACATAATGTGCTGTACACTTTTAATCCCCCTCGGCCAAATATAGTGTGAGATTCTGTTTTTAAGTTACTGCCCTACGATTTAGATTAGATTGTCTTTGTGTAAAACTTATTACATACATATTTGTATTTGAAAGTACTCAGATATTATAACTACACAAGGCCATTTTAACTTGAAAAAGTAGGTCAAGGTCACCTATTTTCAAAGGCTTCTGCTCTATGCCAAGACGCATCCACAGTGTAAATTTGGTGCAGATTCTGTATGTTAATGCATTCTTCAGATAATGCAATTATGTTGTTGAATGGACAGACAGACAAACAGACAGACAGACGACAAAACGATTCCAAAACCCCTTGGCCAAGGGGTAAAAAACAATACAAACAAAAACTGACTCGGGAATTACAACCAAAACAAAGGGGCATTTAATAAATGGCATGGAAAAGAAAAAGAGCATAAAAAATGTAAACTACTATTACTAAGAGAAAAATATATGTTGAATGCGCAAGACTGTCAGAGATGAACAGTATGATGTATGTATATATAAGGTGCATAAAGTGTCAGAGATAATCAGTATGATGTGTGTGTGTGTGTGTGTGTGTGTGTGTGTGTGTGTGTGTGTGTGTGTGTGTGTGTGTGGGTGTGTGTGTGTGTGTAGGTGTGTGTGTGTGTGTGTGTGTGTGTGTGTGTGTAGGTGTGTGTATGTGTGTAGGTGTGTGTGTGTGTGTGTGTGTGTGTGTGTGTACTGTATATATATGTTGTATAAACAGTATCGCTGTTTATCCTGTTTAAATCATCATTTAGCCATCAGTTACATATGTTTGTCAGTTGGAAACTAAATTTTATAGGTCAAGAAAGTTGAAGTTTGTGTGTAAAACTGTACGTTATTCTGTAAAAATATGAGACTGTAAAAATACATAAACACAAAGTATGCACACCTAAATGTTGCAGAGGTGATGTCACTGTTACAGTTTTACTTTGACAGTCTGTTCAGAGTCACTGAGATGTCTCTGCAACTTCAATATGATGATTTAAATTTATTTTTTGCTTTTCTTAAAGCCTTTTCTCCTCTCTTTTGTCCACTTCTTCACTCAGAGAATGAGTGAATGACTATTGTGGTGTTAGTGACATGTATCACATGCGACTTGAGATGCAGTCCATTGAGCTATTTCACACAAAACTAAATGTTAATTGAATAAAATTACCACATACTGTGACTTTCTTGGCTTGTCATTTACAAACATCAAATGTCTAAATGATGACAGAATTCAAATGAAATCAAAAAAGTATTTGTCTCTCTTCATTGTCTGCTGTATTTTCAAAGTTACATACAACTTGGATTGGATTTTCCCCCAAAACCCTAATGTCTGATCAGAGTTCCTCAGGCAGTCTCTTGTGTTGTGCTGGATGTTGATATCTTATAATTGGAGTTAGTTAAAAACAGACTCCAACACAAACTTTACAAAGTGCATTCTTACACACAAATCTTACATTCTCAGCTTTACAGAATGGTACCCCATACAGTAATACCTTTAATATTCAGTCATAACAATGATTACCGAGTGGGAAAAAAGATGTAGTTTTCAGTTCTTCAAGGTGCAGAATGAAGATATAGATTGCAACCAAAGCATTACCTCACTTCATCTACAGTGGTGGCAAAAAACACAAAAAGGCTGTGTTACAGTGTTTGTTTTGACCGTTCTAGGCTTTTTAAACCAGGGAGAAAGTCTGGACCACACTCAAACATAGTAGTTGTCAGTAATGTACAAACAGGAATGTCATCTACTGTAAACAGAAAAACAAGGAGGAAAGGAAGCCAGGTCTGGGGGGCTGTTGGAACATAGTATAGCACATTTAGTAAACTGGTGGAGTTGGTGGATGCAACCTCCTCCCTCTGTTAACCCTTTCATGCATACTGGTCACTACAGTGGACAGCTATTCTACAGCCATTCTCTTATATATTCATGGATTTTGTTGTTCTTTTCATTTTTTTTTTTTTTTTTTTGTTACACATATTTTTATTAAAGTTTTAAGACACTACATATCTTTTCTGACATGAATTGGTAACATTATACAGATCTCTCCTGAGCATAAACCCCCAGAATCACAAGCCCTCCCCATAGTTTTCACACAATTTATCAGTAAATACATGTTTCTGTGTGTCAAAAGTTAAACGTGTGGTGTCCAGCTGAAAGGACATTTTTGCAACTTCATGAAAAATAGGTTCATAAGAATTTTTTTTTTTTTTTTTAATGTATTTTTAATTTTTAAAAAAAATTTATTTATGTATTTATTTTTTAAATTTATTTTTCAGAAGAAAATTTTCAATTGCATTGTTTTTTTCATGCCTAAAGAGGAATAAAAACACTCAGGAAAAAATTTGAGTAAGGTTCTCATAATTCGTGCATGAAAGGGTTAATATCACTGGCACATTGTAAGGAAAACACAGCAATTCTTTATTTCATATTATTATATGCTAATGAAGACATAATTATATGCAGATCCTTGTAAATCTCTAAATCTTTCCACTGGACCTTCATATGCGAACTTGTTTAGAACTAGATCAAACCAGATCTCAGTCTAAGCTTTTATTTCACCAGGATTTTCTATCTATCATTATTCTGGATGTTTCCACAGATCATCTCTATGAGTGTCTGGTCACTGTGGACGTCTACTTATTCTGCGGAGCGTGATATCTCAGGACTTTCCTCGATTTTGGCACAAACATTCATTCATTTGGGCCCAATCCCAATTAAACCCTTGGCCCTCCCCCTTACCCCTACCCCTCCATGTGCTTTCATGTTCCCAGTGCTCCCATTCTTGATGAGTCGGAGGTGAAGGGCTAAGGGGGAGGGCTGTTTGGCCCGCGTAACGGAGATTTTCAGGACCACACTACAAACAGAGGGGTATGAGAAATCTCCCATAATTCTGTTTGAATCATTGGCAAAATGGCAGTATTTATTAGGGACCGAGCAGAAAGGTGAGGTCCTCTCACTCACTTGCCTTGAAAGGAAGGCCCTATTGTTTTTCGTTCGTTTTTATATTATTTTTTTCCCGACGCCACTTTAAACTGGATTTTGACCCCCTAAACATGCTCAAAAACTCACCAAATTTGGCACACATCTGGCAAAAAATTTGATAAAATGTAAAAATTAACCTCATAAGTGCCAAAATGTGCTCTCTAGCTCCACCTATGTAAAAAAAAAAAAACGGCAACAGCCCTAGTGGCCAGTAGGAACGTCGTAGAGACATGGAACCAACGACAAAATGTTTGTTGGATGATGCACTACAAATAATCCACTGACACCCATAACCTAACTCCACCAGTAAGTTCGCAATATGCCTTTCAAAAATAAAATTGGGTGAAAATGGTGTAGTGGTTAAAAAAAACAACCATTATACAGGAAGTTCCTGGTTCGAATCTCAGGCAAAGCAACTAATTTTTAAACACTTTTTTTTTTACATTTTAAAACTGGTTTTGCTGCATTGCATTGTGGATATTTGACATTTTGCACACATTACAGAGTACACAGAGTACAGTCTTTCAAAATAAAAGCCTTATTAAAAATACTACATAATGACTATTAAATAACTTCTCCATTTTTATGCCAAAAGCTCAACTGTTTCTACAGTTTTAGTTCATTAAAAATTATTCTCTCACAGACACACACACGCACACACAATAGGATTTTTAAAAATAAAAGCCTTAAATGTTGTAAATCATGACTTCTATGCTCAACTGTTTGTATAATTTCAATTCATTCAGACTGATTCTGTCTCTCTCTCACACACACATACACACACATACACATACACACAGCAGGGTTTTTCAAAATAAAAGCCTCACTGAAAGGTGATGGTGGTTTCAACAGACGGTTGCTGGTGTTCTGTGGGGATGTAAGGATGACGGACACAAAAGGGTGGGAGCTGGTATCGGGACGGAGAGGTGTGATTGGAGCTGAGGTGTCGACGGTCATGGGAGGCAGAACGCACGGTGCAAAGTCCCGTCCAATGCTGCTTGCAGCTATAATTTAATTTATTATTGATTGATTTTTTATTATTTATTGATTTATCTAAATAACATCTGTACACCAATACAATGGGGGAAGATAACATATCTATACAAGGGGAAGACCATGCGAAGACGTGGAACCAGTGCGTACGTAGAAAACGCCATATGCAGAATGAAGTTATTGTGGGAGAACCTCACAAGGATTACCCAAGATAGAGAAAGATGCAGTTGGCTTGCACGTGGCCTATAACCTGTCAGGGGTGAAAGGCTGATCTATACAATGAAAATATGTTCACTTCACTCCCATCAGTTAGTGTTTCACACTAAAGTTGCTGCTACATTTTATTATCAGTTAATCTTCAGTGTTAGATTAATTGATTTATCATTTTGGGGCTGGAATGAACACTTAAAACTAGTGAAAAATGCCAACAGACTGTTTATTGACCTGTATGCCTGCAAGATTGAAAAATAAATAAATAAATAAATAAATAAATAAATAAATAAATTTTTGACTTAGCAGGTATGGTTGTTATTACCTCTGTCAAGGAGGTTATGCTTTTGCCAGCGTTGGTTTGTCTGTCTGTCTGTTTGTCCATGTGTAAGATAACTCAAAAAGTTATGGACAAATTTGGATGAAAATTTCAGGAAATGTTGATACTGGCACAAGGAACAAATGATTATAAAATTATTACATAGTGGTGCTGGGGGGGGGGGCAGGCACTGATCCGCCTTGGTGGAGGTCTGCGCTCTCCAAGTGCTTTTCTAGTTTCATTTGTGTTTCTTTGCCAAAGCATGTAAAATTATTTGGTTTAGTAATGTGCTTACTGACCATTGATTCATGCATTTTTAAAGTATGAGTTCAGAGAATTCCCATAAGTTTAGGCCAATGGGAGAAATACTAGAAGTCAAATAATGCAATATTTGAAGGAGATAACCAAAAGATGTGGGGAAAAGCTCACGGTGGGGTTACAGATAATACCCAAGGGGCCAAACATTCCAGGTAATACAACACACATTTGGACCGGCTTTCTACAGAGGGGAATCCATCCATCCATCTCACGCTATCAATTATTCATTTTGTTCACTCTCTCTCTCCAGCAGTGGTACAAGACAAAAGCTTTCTCTTGGAATTGTGGCTGAAATAGGAGAAAAGCTCTTCCCCTCAGTCTGAAAGCTTCCAACAAAACATGTGTAGAGGTCCCATGGTAAAAGAGTCAGTGACACGACTGGCTCAGATTTTTACTAAAATGGATTAAACTACTATTAATCAAATTAAAACCACAGGGGACAAATATGCAAAGTCTAAAGACAGTGGTAGTAGGTTTTTATATACTGTTTATTTAACTACTGTTTACTGTATGAAGAGAAAACCAAAGATACGTATAGTATGCAAATCACAAAGGAAAATGGGGCAGACATTATTCAAAAATGCTATATGCCTCATGAAAATCAACCGTATATAATGAATTATACCGTGAGTGACCACACACAGCACATGCTCATATTTCAGGAGTGTCTTCAGCTGTCGAAGTGGAGCCACTGGTCATTATGGAGACACAGCTGAAGCCCTCATCAGGATCATCCTGTTGTCACTGCAGACATAATTAACACAGTCGTGCTGGATAATCCTTAATTATTTGCCAGCAAACTAGATGATACTCATTTTTTGTTGTTATGTGAGAGCTGCTGAGACCGATCAGAGGATCAAGAACTCGTTGATAATCAGTCAGAGCAAGAAATAGTTAATTCCTAATTTAATTGGCATTTCAGACAGAAGGAAATTAATCCATATTAGCTTATTTCATACCGAGGAACTTCATGAAGGTTATTCATGGTCACTTCCAGGGATGTGCTATGCCTACAACTCCTTTTATGGTTTTAGACCATCCCTTTAATTAAACCCCCTCATTAAAGCCCAAAGGAGATCTATGACAAGCTTGGCTGTGTTTGAAATGACACACTCTCTGCTACTGGCATACTGATTCTCACCAACGTACATGTATGGCACACTTGAATATTTTCAGTTCACCAAAGATATTCAACAAGAACTGCTGTCAGAATGTCCTTCCACAAACTACTGGGTCATTCCATCCCAAACCAACCAGATTTCAGAAAGTGCCCCGCATGACCCCCTCAGAAAATTCTGAAAAAATTCACACTTGTTCACCTACCAGATAAACGAACACATTCAAAATTTTAATGTCATATCTGTAATAGTTTAGGAGATACAGCCCTTTGAAAATTAATGTTTTTTCTTTAAATTTTGCAAATTTGCTTTTCGGCCAACTTTGAGGAGCTATATCTCCTTAGGTATTCAAGCCACACAGCTGAAACTTACTGTCTGGGGTGAAATCCCCCTGAAAAGACCATATTTTGCATCAAAATAATTGTAGGTGCCTTCATGTTTGGTCCATGAGGCCTTGAAATCAGGCTAAAAGGCTAATTCTTCCAAATGTCCTCTCTTCAGGCTTGCACTGTGCCCTAACGGATGAATGTAGAGACCAAATTTTTTTTGCATGGATTCTTATGGTCAAGATGCAACAATATCCTGCAAAAAGACTACATTTCAATGAAAAGTGTTGCTGTGAGGCAATGAATAAAATGGGTCGATTTCAATTTTTCACAAAAATGCTCTTTATTTGAGCACCCAAATTACCATGTGGCCAGCTAATGAAAATTTTGAAATTTTTACCATGTCTTCATACATGTTTCAAGATGTGGACAAAATTTTAGCTTTGGGATAGAACTGGTTCTACTTTTAATATTTTTTTTACTGCATGACTATATTTTTTTCAAATTGTATACAAACGTAGGTGTAAATGGCATTTTTAACAGTATAATGGCATGGATTATCGCACAAGTTATGATAATACTGGAGATATTTGAACTAGGGTGTGGAACTGCATGATGGTTCAGATAGAATAATTATAGATTTCCCAGAACTGGCTCAGGTTGATGGTGTCTACATTTTGCAGAGAAAGTCCACATCTCAACTGTATCAATTCCTTATTATCCTCACTGAGATCACTAATTTTCAGACAGCCTGTTTGTCTTGATAATGTCTTTCTGTGACATTCATCCTTTAAGATCAATCCAACAACACATTTTTCCTCCATGATGAATAAGTTTGTTCAGGATTATGAATAGAATTCCCAAAATTAGGCTGGCCAGCATCATAAAAATTCTGGGAAATCTTAGCTACATTTGTCATTGACCCTGGTGAAACTGGGTCAACTGACCAGCTCCATCCAATTTCTGAGAAGTCTCTACTGCAGGCATCAACCTGAGCCACTTCTGGGGACCATTGGTTGAATTGCCATGGAATGACCCTACTGGCTACCTGATTCTGACCAAAACAGAGTATGTGACAAACCAAAAAATCTGCAGTCTTCCAAAAACACCTGGATAGATAGATAGGTGAAGTCTGAAATTAAAGATTTATTTTATTATTTTTTTGTAATATCTGTCAAAAAAGGTAGTCTAAAGAACTGTACGAGCAATGACCCCATTTGCATATTTGGTTTTATAGAACGAGGAAATTAACATATGTTAATATAAGGTGTAATTAATACTGCCCTGATGTTAAAATTTGATAGATACATAATTGCAGTTAATTATATTATCAATTATTTTTTTGTACCTCACACCACTACTGATATAGAAGTATAACAGCAGTTTAATTGTACATTCACCTTAGAAAGAATAAAAGCTTTTTATTGACATAGAATATGAAATATTTTAACAAACTCATTGCAGATATGATACAACTTATAAAATATGAATAAAGATAGTTTTACACTGATAGATAGATAGATAGATAGATAGATAGATAGATAGATAGATAGATAGATAGATAGATAGATAGATAGATAGATAGATAGATAGATAGATAGATAGATAGATAGATAGATAGATAGATAGATAGATAGATAGATAGATAGATAGGAGTAGGAAGAAGCCAAGTTTATATTGTCCGACCCTAAGCTAATGTATACAGTCCACATAAACTGTATACATACCAATAATGCCTTACATTGTTGGTCAGTCATTAAATTACTGAAAAAGAGAACAAATGATTACATCCCATCAGTAACTATTATTGTTGTACTTCTGTTCATTGTTACTACATCTCTGGAAAATACGTTTTTATAAATCTTCTTAAATTTTTTGCGTTTTCACACTGTATGTATAATATTTTTTATATATTTTTTCAGTATGTCGGTCAAGGTGTAATACAGTTCATGATGTACTGTATCCCAGGGGTCTCAAACATGCGGCCCAGGGGCCAAATGCGTCCCGCCAAAGGTTCCAATCTGGCCCCTGGGATGAATTTGTAAAGTGCACAAATTCCACAGTCCAGGCTGTGGAACTCATTTTAGTTCAGGTTCCACATACAGACCAATATGATCTACAGTAAAATAATAACAGCAAAATAACCTACAAAAAAGAATGACTCCATATTTTCTTCTTGGTTTGATGTGAAAAAAATAATATTACATTATGCCCATAAATAATGACAACTTCAAATTTTTGTCTTTGTTTTAGTGCAAAAAATAACATTAAATTATGAAAATATTGACATTTACAAACTATCCTGTAACAATAAAAGTTGAATAACCTGAACAAATATGAACAACCTGAAATGTCTGAAGAAAATTAAGCACAATTTTAACAATTTTCTGCCTCTTCCTCAGTGTTTAGTGTCTTTGTAGATCTGATCCATAATGCATATGTAGAAATGATCAGTTGAGGCAGAATACTGTTAAAATTGCACTTAATTTTCTTAAGAAATATCAGTTTTTTTCAGGTTATTCACATTTTTTTTGTTCGGATAGTTTATAAAAGTAAGTATTTTCATAATTTAACGTTTGTTTGGTTTTTTTGCACTAAAACAAAGACAAAAAATGAATATTAAGCTCAATTTTAACTATTTTTCTGCCTGTTACTCAGTGTTTAGATCTGATCTATAATGCACATGTAGAAATGACCAGTTGAGGCATAATATTGTTAAAATTGCACTTATTTTTCATAAGAAATTTCAGTTTTTTCAGGTTATTCACATTTTTTTATTTGGATAGTTATATTTAAAGTTTTTGGGGGTTTTTTTGCACTAAAACAAAGACAAAAAATTTGAAGTTGTCATTATTTATAGGTTATTATGTTATTATTTTACTGGTTCGGCCCACTTCAGATTAAATTGGGCTGAATATGGCCCCTGAAAGAAAATGAGTTTGACACCCCTGCTGTATCCCATCATATGCTGTACAGGATCCTCTTCCTTTTTTGCTTAATGGCAGGTAGGTCTTAGTGCAATAGCTCCTCCTGCTCTACAAAAGGCTGGACCACAGTTCACCATTTACTCACTCTAAATACAGATATGCAGCTCAGAAAATGCAGGAAAAACTACATTTACATAGACTACATGGTGTTACATAGACTATTATAGTATGATATTTTGGGATACATTTTCTTACAAGTTATGATTTGCATGAAAAAAGTTGGTAGCAACAAACACTGGCAATTTGATATGATCAATCTGATAAGTATCAAACGATTTCACAGAGATTTAAAAGCATAACATAAATATCTGCTAGGCCAACATGATATCATGACTCGTGTAAATATACTCACCACTTATAATTGGTGTGTTATCTGTATGCATAATAAGTTTTCCACATGTATGTTCACGCCATGTAAAATACCATGCACTGAAGGTTAGGGTTAGGGTTATGTGAACCGGAGATCTTGGCATAAATTGACATGTGATCAAATGGCGTTGAATAACAAGCGAAAGGATGAAAATGTGTACGTATAGCACGCCAAATGCCATAAAAACTGGCGTGACATACAACTTGATTTCATGAGATTAGTCTCGCTAGGCAGTTGTTTCCACGGTGAAAAGCCTCATGGTCACATGTGTAGTACAATGTAATTTCACCACAGCATAGTACACTGTATGTAGGAATTACTGTGTCCAGGATGAGAATACATATGCACGGGCAAAAAAAAAAACCTTGTGCAACTTGTTGAACCAATTTCAAATATAACAAATAAGTTCATGCATATTTCAGGGTAAAGTAACAATGCCAACTTTTATAAAGATAATTTCTTCCATGGTGATGACCCTGGTAACCATGGATGAATAGATGTACTTTTCTATTATTTGGATTAAATGGTATTATCCATAAGCACCCCAGTTTTGTCCTTTCTATTGCTCTATACACTTTGCTTTATTCCGTCTATTAAAAGTGCTTAAGTAGGATTCATTTTATTGTAAACTCACTAGTTATAGTTTAGTTGTTAGTTTAAGTATGAGTTGTTCAGTAAGTTTTAGGAAAGCGGTGAGTTATAGAAGCTAAAAAAGGTGTGATGAAAGTCAGAGGTGATTTCTCATAGACTGCAAGGGAAGCTCAGCTTCCCCTAAAATTACAAAAATTAATGGTTAAATATGTTCGGTTGTGTTGACCTTTCATTGACTACAAATGTGTTAGAACACATTCATCTCACAGACGAGTTCGTTCAGAATCAGCTTTATCACAAATCAGTGGACTCGATGTTGTTCACTTCTCATACATTCCCGTTGCGCTGTTTTCTCATTCGATCTCTGCTCAGTGCATTTGTCCGTAGACGCCGGGCATCTGTGGGCTTCAATGGGACTGAGTGGAACAGTTTTTTTCATTGCCTCAAAACTGGACGGTAATTGGATAAATGCCATGATGATCTCCCGCCCCCGGACGCCGGGCATCTTTGGGGTTGAATGGAGCTGTGGGCGGAGCTCGGCCGGGCTGGACGCCAGAATCCCACGTGCTGATTGGAGGATCAGTCGAAAGGCTGAATCCCGTTTGATTGACAGCTATTTTGAGATCTCCTCCTTCACTGACACAGTTCAGTTTAATACTGTTGCACATTCTGCTGTGAAATCAGAGAAACCACTACAAAATTACTGGTTCATTTCTTGCACTGTAAATAAAACACACTCATTGTACTTCCTTGTTTCAGTTTAACATAATTTCAGCATTTTCTTGTTTCAGTTACATAATTTAATCATTTCTTGTTCGAGTTTAATATTGTTTTGTAGATAGTTAAATCAATCAAACTGTCGGCTAGGTCGGAGTGAAAGGAGCATCTCTTGTTTAAAAAGGCTGAAGTCTTACACCCACAACACACTGGGCCAAGGCAATCTAAGCAGCCCAGCTCTGCTGGACATTCAGAGGACACTGGTCCAGTCCCTGGAAAAGACGCCTACTTGGTACGATAAGGTCACTGACCATTTTCTTAAAAAGGAACAGAGGGCCGAATTTATGTTTTAATAACTTGACAATTTTTTTTGATGTAAGCCGACAATGAGCTTCCCCTGTCTGAAAGACAAGCAGCCGCCACTGATGAAAGTATATTTGATGATTGAAACAACAAAAAAAACCTCCTGATTAGTGGAAGGTCCCATATTGTGCTTCATTCTTATATATGATGAACCAGTAAAATAGACTGAAAGGAATCTGATTCAACAAGTGATACTAACTCATTTCAATTTGTGATGCGTGGTTCAAAGTAATTCAGGGAATAAATGAAACAAAATGATTTCTTTATTTCATACTTTTAATTTTAGTCTTCCTTTTCTGAAGTATAATTACCATGTTCTGAAAGCAGCCATTGTTGTGCTAGGATCTAGCTGTTGTGATGTTAGCTGTTTGTAGGCTAATGGTGGCTAGTTCTGTAGAACAGTGGAGGAGAGGCACCGAAATACGAATGAGCAAACTATAAACATCAGCTGTTGGATTTCTGTGGAGAATTTGGCCAAAAATGTCTACTTATAAATCTGTGTACAAGCCAATGTCATGGTTGTGTGTGTGTGTGTGTGTGTGTGTGTGTGTGTGTGTGTGGGGGGGGGGGGGGGGGGGGTGAATGTCATGTCATGTTCAGGTTTTGAGCATACTTAACCGTTGATGCAGTGGAAATAGAAAGGTAATTAACCATTTAAACCAGGGGTGTCAAACTCATTTTCTTCCGGGGGCCACATTCAGCCCAATTTTTTCTGAAGTGGGCCGGGCCAGTAAAATAATAACATAATAGCCAATAAATAATGACAACTCCAAATTGTTTTGGTGCAAAAAATAACATTAAATTATGCCAATATTTACATTTACAAACTATCCAAACAAAAGAATGTGAATAAGCTGAAAAAATTTAAATTTGTTAAGAAGTATAAGTACAATTTTATCAATAATATGCCTCGACTTATCATTTATAGGCTACATGTGCATTACAGATGAGATCTACAAAGACACAAAACATTTAGTAACAAGCAGAATATTGTTAAAATTACACTTACTTTCCTTTAGACATTTCAGGTTGTTCATATTTGTTCAGGTTATTCACATTTTACTGTTAAAGGATAGTTTGTTAATGTAAATATTTTCATAATTTAATGTTTTTTGCACTAAATCAAAGAGAAAAAAATGGTGTTGTCATTATTTATAGGTCATTACAATATTATTTTTGAGTTTGATGCCCTAACTTGCACTTTGCAAATTCATCCCCCGGCCGGATTGGAACCTTTGGCAGGCCGGTTTTGGCCCCCGGGCTGCATGTTTGACACCTGTGATTTAAACCCTACTAAAATGGTCTGTCTGGACTTATTTTTTTCCTTATTTTGACTTTAAAAAGGTTAGAAAATGTGCTATTAGTGAGTCATTTGCCCATTTTAACAGAGCACTTAGAACTTTCAAAATCTAGCAGTCATTTACAATTTACTGTATATTATAATACTTCTAAAATGACTTCTTCTCCAGCTTCTAGTACAACCGTGAGTGAAATTACTGTAATGACCCAATAAAGCCTATAAAGCGCAACATCTCACGTTTCAGAAACCGTTGGAATTTTTCCAATTGCACAAACAGTGAAAGAGTTACAGCCATCCAAACTGGAAATTCCTTTGAGTTCTTCTATACCTTTAATACTGTGGTGGGCAAAACTATCCATACAGCCCTGGATGCTCGCTGGACAATCAAAAGGGCAGGCAGGAGTCCAAGGCAATAACAACAAAAGATATATCCACCGCTGTGTCGCCACTGGGGCCTCGACCAATAATAATGCCATAACCCTCACTTCATCATTTATTATCAATTCTTTCAAATCTCACTCTCGGCTTCTTTATCACCATCTGTTTGGAAACAGCCTCTCTCCGGTTTCCAGGGATATCTATCAAAGCAAGGCTTGAATGAAAACTAGAGAAACAAGGAGGAACATGCTTTTCTATGTTAAAGTGCGAAGCCTAGCAACGAGGAGTATTTTGCACTTCAGCCATCTTATGCTTGGAGGTCTCGGAGGATGGAAGGCTGTTAATTTTGTTCTTACATTAGTTGGGGAACATTAATTCTAATGGATTTACATGCAGTGGCCATCACTAGTGGTTTGTCCTTTATGTGACAATAAATCTACCCACCCTACACATTGCTTATTGGCCTTGATGGGACATTTAAAAAAAAAAAAAAAAAAAAACTGTAACATTCTCATGTTGAACCTGGCTTATGTTAATCAAGCTCTTCCTTTCCCCCAGCTTGACCTTCTGAATCTAATACTCTGGTATGTGTGAATAAAGCACCTTTGAGAGGTACGTATATATTTCTCATCAACACCTCTGTTGAATCTTAGTTAGAAGATAGCACTTTCGGCAGACCCCCCACTCACTTCAATTAGTGACCTCTGTAGGCTCCTCGGAGCAGAGTGCTGAGATTCTCTTCAAATCCACATGATCAAAACGCATGATTAATGCTTGCTTTCCATCCCAGCTAGGGATAATCATCCAAAGATTCACAAAGCCATTAATACCTCTCAAAATACAGACTGCAAAAGCTGCTTTAAGCAGCATTTTATGATACCTGGTACAGCTATCTTTGCTCTCCATATTCATTAGCATGGAAGGGGTGCCATGAAGCAAAATGATTCATTAAGAACACAGCCTGCTACATCTAAGGTAATGGGCCCTAAATCTTTGAGACGTTTTCATAGCATCTTTGAAACTATATGAATATATTAAAGGCAAAGAGGGTCTGAAGAAGTTAAGTACAGATGTATGTAAATTTGAGTTAATCAGATGTTTTAGATGCATCGTCTTTCACTGAAAGTGGCCATGCTTTGGTCAAATTTGGCAGAGGAAATTAACACACACAAAGATGCTGTTCATTAGTGCTGAGTTGCAGCTCTGAAGGATCTGTGATTACAGTCCTCTCTTTACACGGGGGGGGCTCAAGCTTCATATCAATTGGTAGAACAGCATGGCCTTCAGAACACTTCAGCTAATCACCCATCTGTGGCTATTGTCAACCAGAACCATATGTGACTGTGATGTCTGTTTATTATAATGAGAATGAAGATAAGTAGCATTTGATTACTTCCTCACAAACGACACTGCGTGAAGTACTGTATATGTGCCCAGGCAGCATCGAATCATACCGCGCACAGGTACGGTAATTACAGCCACTCTTACTGACAATATTCTGAAAGTGAAATTATGAATTTTGAATGCCAGGAATCCATTACTGCTATCTTTGTTCTGTTGTGTATAGAGCATCCTGACACAGAAAGAACAAGAAATCACTTTTCACTATCTGGTTTTTGCTCCTGAAGTGATTAGATCACTTGATACCATCATTCCACTGCTTCTATTTTCTCCACTGTTGGATTGTCCCCGGGGGAAAACACAAGCATAATGGTTTTCGAGAAATATTATCGACTTGGCCTGAAGCTAAAGGTGGCTACTACTGTAATGATGCTGTTGCCTTGTGGGTAGATGAGACACAACTCAAAAACTTAAAAGTACTTTATCTGAAAGTAGTTTAGTTTGACATTTTAAAATGAATTCAGGCATATCTGTTCAACACCCAGATACAGCTTTTTTTCACACAATCCTACAGAGGAAAACTAATCTTGTGTATGCTTTATGATGATATTAAACAACTTAAATAAGCCACGTGTGATCGTTTTTGGTATTGCAATATGAGGATTAAAGTTAAGGCTAGATTTGTCATAGCTTAAAGCTCCAGTACTCTGTATTTACCATTCCAAATACAAAGGCCATGATTGAATGTGGTGTAAAAAGTGTTGCTTCCAGTGGTGATAGAATATAGAGTTAACACCCCGCAGCTCCCTGCAGTTTGAAGAAATTATAGCTTTTATTTGCTTTACACTTTTTGTTTTTGCTTTATAAATATACCACATTGTTTACCCTTAACAACTACAACCAATCATGTAAAATATCTGTGTTTAAGTTCCATCAAAGATTCTTTAGAAGAGGGGGGTCAAACTCATTTTAGTCCAGGGGCCACGTTCAGCCCAATTTGATCTCAAGCGGTCCAAACCATTAAAATAATAGCATAAAAACACTGGGTTACAAAAAAATGTTTTTTGCAAGTTGTCTAGGTTTTTTCAACTGAATTAGGACCATTTTGCACCGCTAAATCCAAAAATGACATCTGTTTTTCTCAATCAGGTCAGGTTTTTTTGCTAATTTGATTTTGAAAAATTTGATCTTCTCACAAAATACAATAATTAATACCAAAATAAGATTGGTAAGCACACTTTATGAAACTTGTGACTTGATTCCTGTTAGGTACAATGGTGTATTCAGTCGCAGATGTAGCAGAATACGTCAGGCTTATTTTTGCTAGATCTTCTAGTCGAAGCCACTTCATTCACCTGTAATATTAAAAAAAACATTAATCATAAATTGGCAAAAGTAAAATCTTCAGAACTCGTTTATTGCAAGAAATATGAAAGAATTTTGTATCATATGATGTGAAAATGCCCATAAATGTAAGCAAAAATGTTAAAAAGCCAATATGTAGCATAGTTCAGAAAGTTGACCTGATTGAGCAAAATTAATGTGATTTTTGGATTCAGCACACCAAAATTATCCTAAATCAGCTCAAAAAACTTAAACAATAAATTTGTTGTTGACTAGTGTAATCTATAAATAAGGACAACTCCAAGTTTTTCTCTTTGTTTGAGTGCAAAAAAACCCCCTCTAAATTATGAAAATATTTACATTTACAAACTATCCTTCCACTAAAAAGATGTGAATAACCAGAAAAACTGAAAATAAGTGCAATTTTAACAATATTATACCCAGTGGTGCAGAATGGGTCCCCTGGGGCCCCAAGCAATAAATAAATTAATAAATAAATGCATAGCACGCAACCTGCACCCAATATCTCACTCTGACAGAGACGGACAGGTGAGGGAGGGGCAATTTGGACTCAGGGGGCCCCTTTAGAGAATTTGAGACAGCTAATTGTTACTGCAACTTCTCACTGCCGCTGTGTAGTGAACTTATTCTTTAGACTGTTTGTGCCAAGTTTGTTGGTCCTTTGGGGCCCCTGCTGGCTTAGGGGCCCCAAACAGCTGCCTGCCTTGCCTAATGGCAAGCTGCACCACTGATTATACCTCAATTTATCATTTGTACATGTGAATTACACACATTATACAAACATTTGGTAACAAGCAGAACATTGTTAAAATTTTGAAGATTGGAATTTGTAACTAAAATAAGAATAATTTCTACAATATTATGTGTAGGGATGGGAATCAAGAACCAGTTCTTTTTGAGAACCAGATCCCAGTCGCTCGATTCCTTGGAATCATTTGCCTGCCTACTTAACGATTCTGCTTATCGATTCCGCCTTTGTTGCGCATGCGCAAATGACGTCACATTTACACTGCATTGTTTTGGTCAGAACGTAGCCAACATGGCGTTGAGGCAGAAACGGTCTAAAAAGACGACACCAGGTCCACTGGAACACTGTCAAAGCTTCCATTTCTTCAAAAGGGTGGAATCCCTCCAATATGCTTAAACATTTGTCCACAGCATGTGATTCATTTGTTACACTACTTGTCAGCACTTGTGAATCTAGCAACATGACGTCTTCTGGGCCCAGTTCTGGTTCCGGTGCGGGCAACAAACATCGTACCCCCTCAAATACAAGTTTCCAAAGGTAGGGGAAAGGAAATGAGGTGCACAACAACGGGAGATGGGCAGAGTCGAACCGGTTCCACGTAGTGGAAATGCAGCAATAGAGGAACTAGTAAAGTGTCTTTAGTTTCACTTTCACTGTATGCGCAACCCCCCCCACAAAACCAGGCCCAGCGTCATCTGCTATTATTATTTGTACATACTGTGTATGTTATATTTTCTGTGCAATTGGAAATATAAAAGACAGTTAATGCAAACACACCTGATTGTACTGTTTTATTCCCTCACCCAATGAGAATCGATAAGGAATCGGATCGATAAGCAAAATCGATAATGGAACGGGAATCGTTCAATTCTTATCGATACCCATCCTGAATTATGTGTCAGCTTATTATTAACACAAGTTACAAATCAGGTCTAAAAACATTTAGTAATAGCCAGAATATTGTTAAAATTGCACTTCATTTTCAGTTTGATCACCGTTGATTGTTTATACTATTCTTTTACTTGAGATCCCATTGGGTGAATGTGGCTCCTGAACTAAAATGAGTTCAACACCTTTGACTCTTTATATCTTCAGTTTTGTACTGCAGGCCAGATTGGAACCTTTGGAGGGTTGGTTTTGGCCCACAGGCCGCATGTTTGACACCTGTGCTTTTGAACATTTCCTGTTTCAATGTCATATGGTTTCCCGAGAGGACGTTTCTGTCTAACTGATGCCAGTTGGAGCATCATTGGCAGATTTCAAGAGATTATTTCCCGCCAAAATCTCCCAAATAAATATTGGACCCATTTTCCGCAAGCCACAAATACATAATATTAAAACAACATTGTAAACAACAAACAACATGATCTTGTTGACAAAAATTTCATATAGGAGGTTAAAATGAGCAGGAAAATAAAATGAGCAACATTTTTGATAATAGTGTTATGGAGGAAAAAAAAGTAATTAATTGATAATTTCAAAAATAAACAATATTAATAATATTACTGTCTTGTTGCATTTACCTTTTGACCGCACCTGCTTAAGATACAAGCAGTGAACTGTTTCATATCTTCGGCAAAGTCTACATTGTACCAATGTACAAAATGTACTGGTATGTGAATGCTTTCTTTGTAAAGGAGAATACAGATGAATACTGTCAGTGTCATAAAAGAAAAAGTACCTTATCATTACTACTTCTACTGCTTCTATTTTTAGATTCATTTGGAGTATAGTCTACATTTTTACAGCCACATAAGATCAGACTGACTTTGTGTTTCTGACAATTATAGCAAAATGTGTAAAAATAAATAAATAAGTATAAATAGCCTTAGTGTTATTCTTTTCCATGTTTTTTGAAAAAAGCCACTAGAAAAGGGCCCAAGAGCCAAATGTGGCCCCGGAGCCACAAGTTGCCTACCCCTGCTTTAAATGATCGACATTCAGTGCATTCTAATATTCTATAGTACTTTTGAAACTGTTTTATCTGTATTTTTTCCAGCTTTTCCAGCAGGATCTTAACATCAGCACTTTGACAGACATTGAATTTGGTTTTAATACGATTTTATCGCACAGCTCTTTGTCATATCTCTTCTGGAAGTGTCAGCGGTTACTGAGCTTGATGACCATTAGATGAGTGCTTAAAGAAATTACACCATGATTTGTATTCCTCTTAGTACCATGCTACATAAAGAGGTCTGTGCACTGTAATGGGCTATTGGGACCCAAAAAGCCTATTACTTAAAACTGAATCCAGAAGTCACTGTATGCGCTAGATTGCACTAGATGTTATCCTCGGCTGCAATTACAAGTTCATTCACGCCTTTTGATGAGGTCTGACTGCATGTAATGTACAGTGCATTTCCTCACACGCTGTATTTGAAAGACAGGTCTGCGATAAACGCTGCATGTGACAGATCTAAAAGGCTTTTCTGCTTACTGGACAGACCTCTCCAACTAATGACAGACCTCTGAAGAAACAAACATCCATTTTCTTTCTCAATCTGTTCTGAACTGTCCCTGTCAGGCTCAGAGGATACCCATTAGGAATATCCATTAAGGCTTGTTTTAATTTCATCGCAAGGATGCTTTTATCAAGAGAGATTTAACAGTTGGGGCACAATTAGAGATTTTATATGTCAGACATTTTAAGTCACACCAGGCATTTAGTGTCAGAGGAAAAAATAGCAAAAAACAATATTTATTTTTTATCATTTCAAAACGCAGCACTTATCTAGAATCCTATTGTTGTCCCCCCACTAAATGGCCTCTGCCTTGATTTTCACGGAACAATAAAATGTGGGTCTATTCAGCAGCCACAAAGGAGGGATGATGGCAGATCCGTCTTTGTCAGGGACCAACGCAGTGTGAAATTAAGTGTTGCTGTTGTATGCAACAGCAGCTATTAGTATTTACGCCTGCTAACCTCTGTTAGCTTATCACGGCATCAAAAACGATTTTGTTTCTCTACAAATGCTTTAATAATGTGGAAGCATGAATATTCACAAATTCCAAATTACATACTACAATTACGTGTAACATATTTCAAATGAGCGTAGACCACATGATGTGTCATGGTAATAAATCGCAACAAAAAATGTCAGGTGTGATTGGAAATTTAATCTAAAAGGTAATACAATTATGAAAGCAATATCGTCACCTTTACAAATACTGGAAATAAATAATAAGTAGCGCGTTGACCCATGGGGATCCACAGGTTCTAGACGTGGTAGTTGTTATGCTGTTGTGTATTACTGCATGCTGTACCGCATTTGTCTAGCACAGGGGTGTCAAACAAGCGGCCTGGGGGCCAAATGTGGCCCGCCACAGGGTCCAGTTCAGCCCCTGGGAAGTTTTTGCCAAGTGCAATAATTCCACAGTCTTGAATTGAATTAAGCAAAAAAAATTTTAGCTTGAATTAAGGAAAAAATCTTGAATTAAGCCAAAACAAATCTTCAATTAAGTAAAAAAAAAAAATCTTGAATTAAGTCAAAAAAATCTTCAGTTAAGTTAAAAAAAAATCTTGAATTAAGCAAAAAAAAAAAAAATCTTCAATTAAGTAAAAAAAAAATCTTCAATTAAGCAAAAAAAAAAAAATCTTCAATTAAGTAAAAAAAATCTTCAATTAAGCCCAAAAAAATCTAGAATTAACAACGTATTTTTTTTCTTTGTTTTAGTGCAAAAAATAACATTAAATTATGAAAATATTTACATTTACAAACTATCCTGTAACACTAAAATGTGAATAACCTGAAATGTCTAAAGAAAATTAAGCATAATTTTAACAATTTTTCTGCCTGTTACTAAATGTTTAGTGTCTTTACAGATCTGATCCATAATGCACATGCAAATGATAAGTTGAGGAATAATATTGTTAAAATTGCACTAAATTTTCTTACATTTTTAAATTTTAATTTCAGGTTTTCTTTGTTGTTTTTTGGATAGTTTATAAAAGTAAGTATTTTCATAATTTAATGTTTTGGGGTTTTTTTTACACTAAAACAAAGACAAAAATTTGGAGTTGCCATTCTTTATAGGTTATTCTGTCATTATTTTTCTGGTCTGGCCCACTTCAGATCAAATTTAGCTGAATATGGCCCCTGAACTAAAATGAGTTTGACACCCCTGGTCTAGCAGACACCACCCAAGTGTTATGGGTATAGCAACGCAATTGTAAGGCTACTGAATTCCAAAATTACTAATATCTCCCATAATATTGGTCCTATTAACTTCCTGTTTTCGCTAGTCTGTTCCTTGACCAAAATACAGAATTATGCCAAACTGCAGCAGTCAGCTCTTTCCGGATTTTGTGTGAATCCCCAGACACACATAGAAGCACATAGGGGCCACTTGGCTTTTATAATATAGATACTAAAATCTCTAATAATGTGAATCTTTCAATGATATCCAAGAGCAAACATACTCGTTAATGTATTGGGGAAAAAAAACATCAAGCACCATCTCCTGCAGTAAAAACATATGCATTCTACAATGTATAAGCAGCAGCAATTAACAATAGGAAACAAAAATGGTTTGTTTTCTGAGCTGTAAACTGTAATCAATGACATAAAAGCCTTAGAGAGTCCTTTAAAATGATGCCAATGAGATCAGAGGCTCTCTGCAAATCTTTTAGAAACTTCAGGCTCTCCTCATTACGTTGTAAATATTCACAGCAGAAGCTAAAGCGGCAGTCTGTGTCCATGCAAGATCAGCATTGCATCCTTTTTATCTGGGGACTTCATATAGTTTCCCATAATGATAAAGAGATGGTCTGTAGGTGAAAATGGAAGTCTGTTTAGATCAGCTGGTGAGGCGGTCTCCTGCCATAATGATTATGAAAATAAAAACTGAATAAATAAACTAAAATTAAAAAAAAAAAAAAAAAAAAAAGAAGAAGAAGCCAGAAGGTGAATGAAGAAGGGGGACAATCTAATTTATTCAGATGGAAGAAAAGACACAGAAAATAATGTCCGCCTCACAACTATACAAAAAAGTAAAAAAGGGTGATGGGTAAAGAAAAACACTTAATAAATGAACCACTGCTCATAATCACAGGCTTTGCTTTTGTAATGGCAAAATTACTTATATCCATATATATTCATATATATTTTCATATATTTCATATATGATATAGGCTTCTAACTCTATCTCAGATATATTCATGTCACTGTGTATTCTAGAGCAGTTTTGACCTCTTTTGTGTTGTGTCCACAGTAGAAGGCCAAACCAACATTTCTCACAGGGGTCTTATCTCTAAGTTCCTGACACTAACCAAAACACTTTCAACACATCATAATTTTCTCATGGGAGACAGAAGACTACAGGGTGATTTGTATTTTTGGGTTCAGACCATCTCAGTCTTTTGTCTGAGTGATATCTCTTTCTATGGAGCTCCAAATAAAGGGATTTATTTGACACTGAATGTTTGAACTTATCCTTCTTTATTGAAGACGAATTAGTAGAGTAATATTTTTCCATAACACTGTGATGTCACCTTTTGGTTTTTGGGACGCTATTCTGAAGCCAGATATTTGTGTTTTTGTGGTCGCCATCTTGGCTTTCTGGTGGAACTGAGGAGTGATGGGTAAGCTAATGCTAACGTTGGCTTATTAACATGGTAGAACAGTACGTCATTAAAAAGTTACATAACAAAAACATGGAGTCTAGTATCAACACTTATTAGAGAGTCAAAATAAAACAAATGAGGCCAGAATAAGTGAAAAAACAAACAACAATATTTACCAGTATTTTCAAAAGCCTAATGGCATATTTGAGCCAGCATCTAGGGGCTTTAAGTGGTATTACACATTAAGATACCTTCAGATTATCTTCACTTTCTAGCCATTGTCCTTGAACAGAATGCACTGCCAGCCTCTGAAAAACACAAACCCACATTATAATATTTAACCATCCACTGAAACACAAAGACAATATTAAAATTCAGTAAGTCATGGGCGGTCATGGCTCAGGAGGTAGAGCGGGTCATCCAATGACTGAAGGGTTGGGGGTTCGAATCCCGCTCTAGTCATGTGATGTTGTGTCCTTGTCCCTGGGCCAGACACTTCACCCACCCACCTTGCCTCCAGTGTCACACTGGTGTATGAATGTTTGGTGGTGGTCGGAGAGGCCGTCTGGCGCAAATAGCAGCCACGCTTCCGTCAGTATACCCCAGGACAGCTGTGGAGACAAAATGTAGTTTACCACCACCAGAGTGAGAATATGAGAGTGAATGAATAATGGATCAATAATGGAAAGCGCTTTGGGTGCCTTGAAAAGCGCTATAGTAATCTAATCCATTACATTGGGTTACAAAAAAAATGTTTTTTGCAAGTTGTCTAGGTTTTTTCAACTGAATTAGGACCATTTTGCACCGCTAAATCCAAAAATGACATCTGCTTTTCTCAATCAGGTCAGGTTTTTTTTGCTAATTTGATTTTGAAAAATTTGATCTTCTCACAAAATTGATAACATTTTTGTGACCTTATCAGTTGATTTTTTATATAGTTCTCACCCAAAATAGGTTTTAAGAGAAAAAAAAAATCATTTTCTAACAGGAGTCCTGTTAGGTACAATGGTGTATTCACCGCAGATGTAGCAGAATACGTCAGGCTTATTTTTGCAAGATCTTCTAGTCGAAGCCATTTCATTCACCTGTAATATTAAAAAAAACATTAATCATAAATTGGCAAAAGTAAAATCTTCAGAACTCGTTTATTGCAAGAAATATGAAAGAATTTTGTATCAAATGATGTGAAAATGCCCATAAATGTAAGCAAAAATGTTAAAAAGCCAATATGTAGCATAGTTCAGAAAGTTGACCTGATTGAGCAAAATTAATGTGATTTTTGGATTCAGCACACCAAAATTATCCTAAATCAGCTCAAAAAACTTAAACAATAAATTTGTTGTTGACCAGTGTTATTATTATTATTATTATTATTATTATTATTATTATTATGTCAGTATTCGCAGCCTAGCTCTACTGGAGAGGGAAAGTTAAATAGGAAAAGTAACTATTGGCAGATAAAAAATTACATTTGTAAATGTGGTAATCATAAATAAAGATGAAAAACCATTACTTTACATGCATTGGAATTACCTATCCTGTGTAAACTCTTACTAATTTTCCATTGTTCAGCAGTTCATTTAATAACTAATGATAGTAATGTGTTAGCAAACTACTCTAGTTATCTATACCACCAGCAAACATAGTAATGTTACTGCTTAGCTTTCAAATCTGTCCACATTCAACTGTAATATAATTTGCGCGCTGTTAAAAGGCGTCATCTTAGTTTATACAAATACAGATTAGTCTGACAACTGGATATTTAACTTAACTGTGGCAAAACGCTCGCTGCACATCCACATACTGAGTGTGAGGATGTTCCGTTGTACGTGTTCTGTCTGTTCATTGTAACTGAATAGCCATAAGGAATCCTGAACATGAAACATGAAACTTTAATGTTAGTAAAGGGGATACAAAGCCATTTTAAATGACCAAATAAAATGTGCTAATAATGTGTTATTTGGAATCTAATTGCAGTTTTCTCTCTTGTGATCAAGTCCGAAACATATATCATAGGCCTTGTTTTAATGAATTACATTAATGCAGAAATATTTCCATATTAAAAGATGGCTTTATGTCTGTGTTGTATCTCCAGTTTGTTTTTTCTGCTTCCTGAGCTGACTTCACAGAGCTGCTGCCTCACGTTAATTGTTAATATAAGTAATTTTACTCACTGAAAAATTAAAAAAAGCAGTGCTTAGTTGTGCATTAAGGATCACAAATATGAACATAAGTACTTCAAATACTCTATGTACCATAGGTCATCTTCTGTTGGATAAAAGGATATTACTTGTTTTTATTCAAGGGACTGATAAAGATGTTGAAAATAAAACGCTTCAGACACTAAATCTGATATACCCAGCCTCTGAAAAAAAAGAGTCTACTCTAATCGATTCATTCAGAAAATCGAGGAGCAAATTGAGTGTTTTTAAAATGCAGCTGGTAAGGAGGGAGATGCTGAATTAAAGATGGGCAGCCTAAATATCATTGCCATCTGTGCCATCCCACATAGGATGCCCTTGTGCTATAAGGCAGTATATGGGTTATTTTTCCCCACAGCCCCTTTTTGAGGTCCACACACACTTCTTCCAACTGTGCTGCAGTGCTTGAATCTCTTTCATATAGAAGCTTTCATCTCAAAGGGTGAAAACCTCCTCAACAGTATCACTTCGATATTACTTGGCAGCCAAATGTTTTTGAAGCCAGAAAACATCTTGCTGTAATGTGGAAACCATATCAACATCAATCTCCATGATGTTTAAACCCATTTTCTGTAGGTACTGGATTAGCGCAAATTCTTTTCCTTGTTCAAATACACCAGCTCCCACCAGTATTTAAAGTAATCCATTAGTGTTGAACCAATAAAGACCCTGTGGTATTTTTATGGCATTTTCCAAATCATTTTTTCTCTGTATATCAGTGTTTCCCAACCATAAGTATGCCGTGAGAAATCATCAGGTGTGCCGTGGAAGATTATCCACTTTTACCTGATTGGTACTGTAGGAGCAGCATGATATAGATACAGTATGTACAACTGCACACACCAATGATCCACTCAACAACAACAGTCTCCTGTTTCCCTTTGCAAAGTGAAAGTGAAAGTGTACCAACCCCAATGCGGTATATTCTATTGATAAAGCCCCTGTCACTAGTGATGTGTGGATCAGCGGGTTACCCACAGGACCCGCCGATCGCGTCAGGTGGGGGGTGGGGGGTATGCCTTTATTAAACTCTTATACGACGGGCCTCAATGCGTAAGTCAAGGGGTCCATCCGAGGGGTCGCTGACACACCCCTCTCAACTTTCTCATTCCAAACACCCCTGATCTGCCCCCCCACCACCACCGGGAGAATGTCTGGTGACTGCTGCCAAGAAGTTCCCCATTCTGGCAAACAAAGCTTTTTCAGTTTGGTTCCTTTTCTCCACGACTTATCTATCCGTGCGTTTACATGACAACTTTTATTCCTGGTTTAATCTGAATAAACGTTAGATCCTGTTTAAGATGATCATGTAAACACCTTATTCCAGTTGAGAAAGAATAGTTCGGAATAAATTTAAATCCGAATAAAGTCACTGGTTTAATCCACTTTTAATTCCGAACTAAATTCTTCCTCGAACATGTAAACCCTTTATTCCATTTGGACTTTATTCCTGCCATTCTACACATGTTCGTTGTCTTGTCCTGTCGCGATGATGCACACATTCTGCATTGGTGGAAGAATATACAATGCAGTCTAGTCAACCCAAACTGTTCCAGTGGCTATTCTGATGGGATCTACCAGCCTCTAAAACCCTGAAGGAAGAGTTCACCACTTGTGTTTTTTATTAATTCATTTGTCATGCACTAATGAGTTCGATAAATGGGCAAAACAGTTTGCACTGCAGTGCACCGATTGCCTTGTTCTCGCAGCCCTTCTGTTAGCTTAGCTTAGCCTAGCTTAGCATAATCGCTTCATTCCTATGGTCAGACGTAGCCAGGCTTTTATAGGTGATTTGTAGTATTTTATGAGTGATTTTGTGAAATTCAGTTCTCCCTAATCATTACTTTAGTCCGCTGGGGTCAATATGATCTCACATTGAGGCTCAAATCATGGCCATGTGACTTACTGCAGTAATAAAATCTTGGGAAATAAAAACTAATGCAAAGCTAAAACGGTAAAGCAAAGCTAATTTAGCGCATGCATCCCTTCCAACAAAAAGATTTTCCAACTTCCATCAACACAACAGTCCCAAGATTGTATGAGTGCAGTAAGTCACAGATCTGAAGAAATAATTAGGGAGAATCGGATTTCACAAAATCACTTACAAAAGACAACAAATCACCTTTAAAAAACTAGGTATGTGTGACCATGGGAATGCAGTGACCATGCTAAGCTAAGCTAACAGAAGGGCTGCGAGAACAAGGCAACATGAGCACTGCAGCACAAACCCCTTTGCTCACTTATCTACCTCATTAATACCTCATGTAAACCTTTATTCGGGTTTAACATTTCCATGTAAGCAGAAGAGAAAATACTTTAGTTCCAAATTAATTTCTTCTGGAAAAATAAATTGGATTTAAAAAACATCATGTAACCGTACCCTATGTGAGGTGGGCTTATTCTGGCAGGAATTGAAGAAAAACACACGAAGATCTTCAATTCCTGCAAGAATATCAGCTTTGTGTTCAACTAAACAGGCCCAGGTTTCACACTGAGTAAGTAAATTAAGACTAGATTTGCATTATATTTCAATAAATATACGTTTTGTGACATTTTTGTTTAGTGGTGTGCCTTGTGATTTTTCTAATGTAAAATATGTGCCGTGGCTCAAAAAGGTTGGGAAACACTGCTCTATACAGGGTGTCCCATAAGTCTCCATACATAGGAAAAATAAACGTTTCTTGACATAAACCACTTTTATTTATATAATATGCTCTATATGACTGCCATTTTGTCGGGAACACATTTCAATGTGTGTCCTCCGCTGCTGAAGAACTATATAGAAGAAATATAAAGAAATACATGTTAGAACCATATGTGTTATGTCTCCTATGTATGGAGACTTATGGGACACCCTGTATAACCTTTCTTAAGTGATTTATCTCTATTTATCAAAATATTATTGCCTGTACTTTGCATTTTTTCCAATGAAAATCAGGTATTTTCCTATATTTAATTTACTGATCATGTACTTTAATCATCATACTGAGATTAAGGTTGATGGTTATTATATCGAAAACAGAGAAAACTGAAGAAAAAGTGACTGTTATCATTAACTGAACATAAACCCAGTGTCTCCATCTACTGTCATTTATCCAACTCCATGGGTTTTACCGGTGAATCAATGTTGTAGAAGAAGACGGTGTTTTCACGTTCACTACGGAGCCTCTGAACGTCCAAATGGGTCATATCTGATGACCATGAAAAGATGTCAAACTGTGTTTTTCACCAATTATTTACATGGATTGATAGGATTAGTGGATCATAATTTATTAAACATTTTAGATCAGCAGATGCTTTAGGTCAACAGTGTATATTTGGGTCTTTATGGGTTAAATACAACTGAACATGAACACAAAGAACAAAACCAGCTATCTACAAGGTTGACAAACTTTAATCGATCTGACATCCACCCTTGATATTCAACTTGGGAACTGTTCAACTTAACCTTGAATGTTGAGAAACATATTAACACATTTAACACAGCAACTGCAGCTGGTCTCCTGAGCTGAGGTAAAATGCTGGATAGTATGAAAAACACATAAATCTTTAAACATGGATGCACATTGTGGATTTCTAGTATTCCAGAGCCTTGAAAACATGAAAAGGAAGAATGGCAAAACCTTGCGCAACCTTATCTTTTAAGGAATCTGTGGGTCAGTGTTCATAGTAAACAATTTTCTACTGAAGTACAAGTTTCAGGCACCTCTGCTGTGAAGAGGGCACAGGTTTGTTTTTCCAATCCCATCATAAGAAGTATGGCATTATTTGTATTTGATGACAGCCTCTGTCACTGCTGTTTGACAAGGACCACAGTCACCTCACCCCCCAGTGAGTGTGCAGATAGACAGAAAAACAAGTGGCAAAAAGCTGAGCAGAGAAGACACTTGAGGTCAATTAAAAGTTTAAAAAGCATATGAGAGCAAAGATTTGGAATACCGCTACAGAGGACGGAATAGAGGTTACATTTATGCATATCCTGGAAAAACTGAGATTTTTCTCTATGTTTGTGTCTATCATTTACACAACAACGATGGTCACACCCACCAAAAACCTTTGTTTGTAAAAACTCCAGTCGAAGCAGAAATTTGGGGAAATCTCTGTTTTTGCGTTTGTGTGTAAACAGAGGGAAACAGTTTTCAACAGAAATACATTTGCGTCACATGTGGACTCTCAGGATTCTGATTGGTTAATGGTACTCAATCATCTCACCACACTGTCATCTACAGGCGTGACATGGTCTTGATGGTGTAAATATACAGGGCCGTGTAAAAGAAGATATTTCTGAAAAAGGTCATGTGTGCACAAGGTGTTTGGGAAAATACCCAGCTATTGTGTATGTGGACCCTAATAGTTCATAAAATTTGAATTTGAACTAGTGCCCGACCGATATGGGATTTTTGGGGCCGATGCCGATACCGATATTGGGGGCTAAAAAAAGCCAATATCCAATATATCGGCTGATATCCGATCTTGGCCGATAACTGATATATTGGCCGATATATGAAATAAGAACACTGATCCACACAGGATATAATAATCTTATATTAGATAACTGTGGACAGGTGGATAAACAGTTGCATAAATCTTTGTTTATCTCACAAAGATAATTTACACAACTTTCAAATGCAAACTATGCAATCACAAAAATAATTAGAGCAAAAAATGTGACTTACCACACAATTATGTTTTCGCTCATAAATGTTGATGTGTCTGCCTCACGGAACTACAACTTCTTATGTGGACTAAGGACTAAACTGAGCATGTGCAGAGTGAATTATGTGAGTCCTAAGTTGTTCCTGATTGGAGCAATTGCAAGAGTTACAACTGACCCGTGTTACAACTGTCCCCGATCTCCCCTACAGTATTAACACCCAGGCCTGCTGGCAGAATGAAACTGTGAGGTAGACAGGAAGTGCACGGACATGGGTGTGTGTAAGGGGGTGAATACTTCATAAGGCGAGGGTGCGGTAGCGGTCTGTGATTTTCGCCGAGGGGGGGAGATAAGCACTCCATCCTTGTCGGAGCGGGGGATAAGCACTCCATCCTTGTCAGAACGTGGGGGGGCAGTGTAGCTCCATGATTATGTGATTGTGTGTGTGTGGGGGGGGTGTCGGAGCAGGAGTGAAAGTGAAACTAACTCGCTTTAAAGTTCCTCTTATTCTCCGGGCAGCACACACACACACAGGAGCAGCAAGTGACAGAATCTCCGCGCAGCAAAAAGAGTTAATATATCAGCTACATCGGCTACATATTGGCCGATGTTGATTAATTGGTGATACACTATCGGTCGGGCTCTAATTTGAACCCTCCAGGTGCTGCAAAGCTATCTTTATATTCATTTTGGCAAAAATCGAGTGGATTTCTACAACCCCTTTGTTAATTTGTTTCATCTATAACTTGTTATGTCATGACATTTGCACATATAAGGTCAAGACTTCTGATGAACATTTCTTTGAGTATGCCATGATTGTTCAGCAGCAGCAGCGGTTGTAGTCCACACTGAAAACATGTCCAAACTTTGAGTCAGTTACCTACAATGTTCAATTGTTGGTTGCATTAATGAACACAAGTGGCTGAATGAGACAGAGCAGCATGGTCAACAACCTGGAGGGGGTGGGGCTTGAAGTGGCTCATTTGCATTTAAAGGGCCAGAACTCAAAATGACCTTTCTGGTGTCATTAGTCAGAAATAGGATTGAAGATGGACCTGCGGAGTTGAATTAATGATGAATTCAGACCCAAGCAGAGCATTTACAGTTTATGGAGACCACAGGGAAATGTTTGAAAATGCATAATTCCATTTAACCCATAAAGACCCAAACAGCCACTGGTGACACAAACCATCTACAGATACAGTATAAACTGTTTAATACCTGTTGATCCACTAATCCCATCAATTCATGTAAATAACTGGTGTAAAATAGTTTGTCATCTTTTCATGGTCATCAGATATGGCCCATTTGGATGTTCAGAGGCGCTGTAGTGAACATGGAAACACCGTCATCTTCTTCAACATTGATTCACCAGTAAAATCCATGGAGTTGGATCAATGACAGTGGATGGACACACTTGATTTATGTTCAGTAAATGATCGATTTTGCTTTAAAAGTAACTTTTTCTTCAGTTTTCTCTGTTTTTGATGGAATAACCCTCAACTATAATCTGGGTTTTTATGAACATCTACAGCACAGGTGTCAAACATGCGGCCCGGGGGCCAAAACCGGCTCGCCAAAGGTTCCAATCTGGCCTGCGAGATGATTTTACAAAGTGCAAAATGCAAAAATTACCCTGAAGATATTAACAGTCAAGGGCATCAAACTCAAAAATAACAGCATAATAACCTAGAAATAATGACTCCAAATTTTCTTCTTGGTTTCATGTGAGAAAAATAATATAATATTATGCCTCTAAATAATGGCAACACCAATTTTTTCTCTTTGATTTATTGCAAAGAACATTAAATTCTGATATCCTTTAACAATAAAATGACAATAACCTGAACAAATATGAACAAGCTGGAATGTCTAAAGAAAAATAAGTGCAATTTTAACCCTTTCATGCATTAATTATGAGAATCTTAATCAAGATATTTTTCCTGAGAGATTTTATTCCTCTTTAGGCATGGAAAAAAAAGGAAAATTTTTATGAGCCTATTTTTCATGGAGTTGCAAAAATGTCCACTCAGCTGAAGAAGCAAAGAAACATGTATTTACTGATATACTGCATGAAAACTATGAAATAAAAAACATTTTTAATGCTGCTAATCTGATGTTTTTTCAAATTTTAACATACCTGCATGGAGATAATTTGCAAAAAAAAAAAAAAAAACTTTTTGTTTAAAAAACAAAATAGTTAATCACAGTCTAATAACAATTAGCATTTTTTTTTTTTTTTTTTTTTTTACACTTAAACATGTTTCTGCAGATCAGGTTTATCTAGATCAGCAAAATTTACAGTAATGGGGTGAATAACAGTGTATGGGATGATGCATAAGCGTATCTACTGTGTTGGCTGATATGGAACTAAAACAACAAAATCCATAAATATATAAGAGAACAGCTTTGAACAGCTGTCCACTGTAGTGACCACTATGCATGAAAAGGTTAACAATATTCTGCCTGTTTTGTGCCTTGGTAGATCTGAACTGTAACGCACACGTATAAATTATAAGTTGAAGCATAATATTGATAAAATTGTACTTATTTTCTTCAGAAATTTCATGTTTTTCCAGTTATTCACATTTTTTTGTTTTGGATAGAAACAGTTTCATCATTTAATGATATTTTTTGCACTAAAAAAATTTGAGTTGTCATTATTTATAGGCTATTATGCTATTATTTGACTGGTCCAGCCCACTGGAGATCAAATTGGGCTGAATATGGCCCCTGAAGGAAAATGAGTTTGACACCCCTGATCTACATGATCAGTGAATAAAATACAGGAATATACCAGGTTTTCACACAAAAAATGCAAAACAGAAGATAATAATCCAATTAATGGTGATAAATCACTTCAGAAAGGTTAAATATAGAGAAAAAATCATTTGAGGACTATCACAAAAGTAGCACTGGGTCTTTATGGGTTAAAAAAAAAAAGCTAAATATCATTCCTTTAATGGACTCTTGTAAATGCAATAGAAGTGTAGCTTCTGCAGCAGAACTGAAAAAAATCAAACAGCATACACTGTTGTTATAAAACAAAACAAAACATCCAAGCACTGAGTATTTAGTTGCCTGAATCCATGGTGGAGTTTTGATGTTAGGTGTTGTGCGTCAGAAAAAAAATGCATGAAGCTTCAAGTGAAATATGTTGTTACTTTATTTTTAAATACAGTTAAATCGTTGAAGCCTAATTAAAAACTGCAGAAACTACATTCATAAAAACGCTTTTCATTTCTTTGGATAAATATAGTCGATAAAGTAGGTAATTAGAATCCTAAAACTGTCGTCCAGTCACAGAGTTAGGGCTCCAGACAAGACATTAAACTGTATTAATGTCATCCTCCAACAACAATTACGTCTGCTTCTGCTCTCATGAATAAACCTACACTGCAACAACCGCTCTGATGTTGCATTTCCTTTCCTAGTTGCTATACAGTATATTTCAACTTTCTCTGCTCACAGCTGATACTTCAGTGGACGTCCACATTGGCACCAGCTGTTGCTAAAAGATTAACTTCAAAGGTTCTATACATCTTCAAGGATCCATTTGGTTTGTGGGGAGAAAACAAAACAAAACAAGAAAAAAAAAGAAAAGAAAAAACGTATAACTGCTTATCCCACTGTGTTACCAGCAAGCATCCGTCCACAGCATGTGGACCTCGGAGTGAATTCTTATCGGTAGCGGTGCAGTCTTGGTCTCCATGCAGCACCGACACTGTGTCTAGATGAAAGATGTGTTTTGACGAGGCCTATATGAGAATTTAATGAGGCAAGATGGAGTGAGCCTAAAGCTATGGATGCCTCTTGATGTGAAATGTTTTAAGGGGATTCCTCCTCCTTTTGTCTTTATGAGCTCATACCTTTTCATGGGATTCATATATAAATAAATATATAAATATATATTCCCTGCACATGTACTGCAAACATGATCTGTTTGTGCAATTCTCATGGAGATGCCTTCAACCCTGACTTGAACTGATTCATAGCCATCATTTGACCTGGAAGACCATGCAACAGATAACAACAATCTAAGTATATCTTTGTCAGATGTATCACCGTTGCACCTTAAGTGAAATCCCCCGATTCATCTTTCACTGAGAAGCGAACTGGATTCAAAGGCATGCCTAAGGCGACGCACATCTGAAGTAAAAAAAAAAAAAAGAAAAAAAAAAGAAAATTAGCTACTCTGGCTAGCAGCTACCCTTTGATACTGGGACACCCCACCGGAAGACTTGGTATCTCATTGTATTTATAAGTTGTCTTATCAGATCCTCGACGCCCTCAGTTCAAAAAGGAACGAGCAGGGATCCTCCTTAGTGGGCTGGTGTGTGTGCAGAATGGACTAATGTCTTTTTCCTAATGCACTTCCCATTCACTTCCTTGTGCCTCTTAATGTTTTTGTCTCTATACTGGGATCCTCTCAGCGTTCCAGTAACAGGTCCAAGAGGTCAATTAACGGTAGTGAGGCAATAATGTGGTTTACTCCAAACCTAATTAGATTTGGTTTGGCCAATGGGCTCTCAGATGTCTCATGTAAGAGGCTAAACTATGCATATCATTTACTGTGCGTTTCGTTTCATTTCCCTTCCCTCGGACACAGAGTGGTTCTAACAGAGGAGGCGGCGGAAACACCCACTCACCACCAGATAGAACTGTTTGGCTTTTAAGTCTCCATCATCAGAGTCCACTCACTGTGAATGTTCAGAAATCCCTCTAGTTGACACGCCCTTGTCTCTTTCACATTCAATTACATGCCACATCCTGATATTTTCTTTGCAAACGGAACAAGTAGAATGTGAAAAATATTCAGACAATGCAACAAACACACACAGATGATGAAATCTTAGTACATTTGCATCCATTTAGTATTTTGTTTGTGTATGTGTTTGATGTAAAGCTTGTGAGAAGATGAAATGTGAAGTAGGACAAACTTACGGTGGCCCTTATACACTGTAAAAAAAATCCTGTTGTTTTTACGGGAAAAAAAACTGGCAGCTGTGGTTTCCAGAACAATACTGTAAAAAACACATCGAACTGTAAACATATTTACGGAGTAACATGTAGATTTAACATTTTAAACATGTAGATTTAACTGGTAAATGGACTGCACTTATTTAGCACATTTTCTACACCTTCTTGGTGTCCAAAACCACCAGGTCCAACTGGGAGCAATTTAGGGTTCAGTGTCTTCCATGGACATATGGACAGTCAGAGCCAGGATTTGAACCACCAACCCTTTGGTTATTGGATGAGCTGCTCTAACAACTCCACCAACCCATTAATTTACAAATTTAAAATATTACATTGTTAAATGTTTACTTTTTTATAACTATTTTATTTGAAAAAAAAAAAAAAAAAAAAGGCAAATATGCCGGTATTTCAACATTATGGTCTTACAATTTAAACGGCACCACAATGTTTTTCAATGTACAATTTTATTTTCTAAAAACAATAGAAATACATCATTTCTACATACAAATCTGGTTTTGTTCACATACTCTTCCTGTAAAAACTACAGCTATATTTGATTTAATCGTTAACACAAAAATCTTTTCAAATAAACAACTTTGCATTGTATTGTCCCTTACAGTTTTTTTATGTTGCAATTTTACAACTTTTTGGTGTTAAAGCTATACCTAATGATGTGGCATTTTTACACTTTTCTTTTGTCATCTTAAAATGCTCCTAATAAGTGTGTGTCAAACTAAAATGGAAAAGAAATTCACCAGGTATTGAAACTCAAAAATGTTTAATTCTCATATATTTCTAATAAAAGTCTGACCAATCATTTTAGTCGGTCCGAATAAAATAATTGGCCGAACCTGACTGAGCCTCCTGTCAATCATCCATTACGGCCGTCCAGCATCTGATCCATTATCGCCATCTCACATCAGATATGTGTCCCTCTGAATCTGACGCTTCACTGGCGCTGCTTCTCCTGTCACTGACCACAGTCTACTGTCTAGGATGTGTTTGGATAGAACTGACATGCACATGTGGAAGGGAAAAAACGGATTTATGAACAGAAACGACAACTGAGGGGCACAAACGGGAGTCTGATGAATGAAGGATGGAGATAAAAGTCCGGAAGTCAGCTGTACTGGACTGAACAGGTCTGCATAAAGCTCAGCTTTTATGACGGTGGGACTCATACAGGTACATGTACATGGTGTCACACATGTAAGATGATGTAGGATGATAATTGTATGGACTATGAAACTTCAAATGTCCACGGAAAATTCGCAGAGGCCGCGCGTTCACAGTGCGCACGCCCATCCTCTGGGCACTGCAGTGAAGACCCTGACCCAGTACTGCACAGACCAGGTCTACTGATGGAACAGGAGCCGCGGGCCCGCGGCAGGTGGATGATGCATCTGATTACTGAGGGAGGGGTCCGCGGACACGCCAAAACGGACCGGATCTCCGCCTCTGCTTCCTCCTCCGTTTCCATCGCGCATCAGATGAGAGGAGGAGAGAGGAGGAGGAGCCTCAGTGCTAAGGCAGAGGGAAGGGGGCGGGGCTTTGGAGGGAGGCGGGTTGTTCATGTTCAAACTTTTACTAAGTGCTGTGAGAAATGCCACATCGGTAGGTATAGCTCTAATTCTACAGTCATTTTTCACAGTGTAGGGTCAAAACACACATTTCAGGGAACATGATATTTTGCAAAATACAAGATTTCAGATTATGTAACAGGAGGGACAGAACATCAGTGTGTTTCATCTTACATCTGTGATTTGTCAGACTTTGGTTTTGAAAATGTGTTCTCTGAAATGTCATGTTTTGTTAATGGCTCTTCCAAAATATTTTGTTCTGCCAAAGGTCTCCAGTGCAAAATATGTTTTGTCAAATGATGCTCTTGTACAATTTGTCAAAGATGTTTTGTTTTTTTTTCTCAAATGTTGTTCTGGGAAATGTAACTGAAATGCCAGCTTTTGTGAAATGTTGCTGAGATTGTTTTTTTTTTATGTGTTGTCAAATATTCCTGCTGTTTTCTGAAATGTAATTTAGAAACACTTGCTGTGTCTAAAATCTTTCGAGAAATGTTGTTTTGTGCAACGTTTTATGCAACATAGTTTTCTACTTTTTTTTTTTTGCCGTTCTGATACCTGCACTACAATTCACTATTTTAGCTGATTTGATTGATTTACATTCAATTCCTAATTTCAATCGACAGATTTTGGCTTTTGTTTTAACTGTTTCTTACTCTTTTTTAATTTCTTTCTTTCTACCACTCAGGTTTAAAAAGTGTGAGGTATACCAGGTTAAAAGGTGCTAGCAGGCAGGCTTTCATTATTTCAGAGTTCCCATGCATCCTGGAAAATCTGGAAAACTTGGAAAACGATTGACTAAATTTCCAGTCATGGAAAACATATGGAAAATGAGAAAAAGGTCAAATGTCCTGAAAGCGGTTATATTATCCTGGAAAATGATTTATTCTCCCCTTGTGACCTTGTGTGCCTAAACTGAGATGAAACCAAGGAAATGGCTTTTCAGCGATTTATTGAAAATATATCGTACAAATATTTTTAGAGGAAGTGCAGAAGAGAAAATAAGAGAGAAGAGAAAGTGGAGTTGGGAATTTCCCAGTTGAACATTGTAACTCCAGTTGGTCAGGCTAATGAAGTGCTACGCTGTAATCTGTGGGTGTGTTTGCATTATTCTATGATACATTTGTCATAATTATTTTTCATACATAAATTATAGCCACAGACTGCACATCAAATGTCTGAGTAATAAACATAGAAACAATCTGGGTAAAAGCAGGTTACAACTGTAGAAAAGAACACTTCCAAAGAATAAGGGGGAAGGTATTAGTATATGGTGTGATAACTTGTCTCTGTAGTGCACTGTAAAAAGAAAAATCTGTAATTTAACAGTTTTTTCACTGTTTTTTTACAGATTTTTCCAGTATTTTCAAGATACAGGAAAATATCAATGAAATGACAAAAATAGACTGTGATTTTACATGTCAAATGTAAAATAACATGAAAAAACTGTAACTGTGAATAACTAAAACATTTCCATTTTTTAAAAGATTTTTTTTTTCTTTTTTCACAGAAAAATACAGTTAAAATACATTTGCAAATGTATTGTAATTTCACAAATATTTATTTTCTATTTATGAGATTAAACTGATAATTTAAAGTTTAATACTGTAAAAAAAAAAATAATAATAATAAAATGAGATAAAATTACTGACAATTAACTGTAAAAGAAGTATTTGTTCTGTAAGTTTAATAAGACTTGTTTGTTAATTGACAAATATCTTGTGTAATTATGGGAGGTTTCAAAACAAAAATGTTGAATAAGTGTGTTTTTCTGAATGTATAACATGTATAAGCACTGATAAACTGTCCAAATGCACTTTTTATCAGTGGGTTGTACAACTTAGTCTCATTGAAAAGTATATGTCATTCAACCACAACACTTCACATATTCTTAAATTAGCAGGAGAATATTGTAAATATAAATGGTTGGTTATCTGTATTATGACAGTTTTTAAAAGTAAAGATAATGTTGTGGTATGTTTGCCACATTGCATTGTGGGTATCAGGCATGTTGTTGATTGTGTTCTTTTTCTGTGCAGGGGTTCAGCAGGGTTGTGGTGTTAGTGTAAATGTGGGGTTAATATGTGTATGGTAATGTTTATTGGACTTTTTGTGTTTGTTTTGTATTTTTGTTCAGGTGCACCGTGAGTGAAAACCATAGGCAGAACAATGCCTTTCCTGTTCATCCATAATAGTTAAGATTAAATCAATGCTAAACATTGAACTTGCCAAATTTAAAGCATATTCTGTGCTACTTAAGATGCATTGTGGTTGGTATCTTGTAGTCTTGCAGCATGTGCAACTTGTTATAATTATATTTATATTAGAACTCATCCGAGAAAGCTACATGCTTGAATGTGAAATAACATGTAAACACAAGGTGTATATTTCATATGATCATAAATTAATAGTAAATTGTTGGAATTTAAATCGAGACAACTAGTTTATTAACAGTTAATTGGTGTGATTTGAAAGATAAATCAAATGTTTTTATCTGTGGTATATAATTTTATTACATCAAATATTAATTGATATACAAGTTTTAACATAAAATGATGTGATAAACACCAACTAATAACAGAACTTTTCTGCAAATTTAAGCCCTATTATTTGTTTTATAACAATGCTCGTCCATATTTATAGGTAATTTGATTGTCTTAATACATGTACAGGGGTTGGACAAAATAATGGAAACACCTTCACCTCAAGATGATAATGCCCCAATCCATACAGCTAGAATTGTTAAAGAATGGCATGAGGAACATTCTAATGAAGTTGAGCATCTCGTATGGCCGGCACAGTCCCCAGACCTCAACATTATTGAGCATTTATGGTCAGTTTTAGAGATTCAAGTAAGACGTCGATTTCCACCGCCATCGTCTCTAAAAGAGTTGGAGGGTATTCTAACTGAAGAATGGCTTAAAATTCCTTTGGAAACAATTCACAAGTTGTATGAATCAATACCTCGGAGAATTGAGGCTGTAATTGCCGCAAAAGGCGGACCTACACCATATTAAATTATATTTTGTTGATTTTTTTAAGGTGTTTCCATTATTTTGTCCAACCCCTGTAATTATTCTTTATCAAACATTAAAAAGTAAAAAAAAAAATAGGCAAAATCTCATGTAAAGTTAGGGCAAAAAAACTATTTTAATTATTGAAAACTACCATATTTTTATGAGATGGTTATTTTCCGTTACTTAACAGTATTTTTTTGGCACCCCAGCTGCCGGAATAATACCCTTTTTTTTTATGTTTTTGTTTTTGTTTTGTTTTTTTTGTTTTTTTACAGTGTGGCTGAAAATGTTCTTGAAAATAATTTCAGGCAGAGAGGGAACCCTGTATTTGTGCAGGGGGAAGCACCGGATTGGACTTGAAGGTTTTTCAGACCCAGGACAGCAGGGTTAACCCACTGTTCACAGAGAAGCTGTCAATAACCGGCTGAGTTTAGGATTCTTTGAGTCCCCAGGGATGCAAGTAGCGAACTGCACTCATGACGAGGCGGGTAACCCCAGGGGTGGTGGTTTCTGCCAGAGTGGAGCATCTTTTCCGCACTTTCCGTTTTATTCTGCTATTGTCCGATGTCATTTTATGTGTTTGTATGCCTTTGTAAAGCACTTTGAATTGCCTTGTGTATGAATGGTGGTATACAAATACATTTGCTTTGCCTTTTCAAATGTGTTGTGTTAAGTAAGTTGCAAGGTTATTATCGTTAACAAAAACTAACGAAATGACAAAAACTAGAATTGGAAAAATATTTTTGTTAACTGAAATAAATAGAAACTATAATTAATAGAAAAAATGATAACTAACTGAAACTGTATTGTGAGCTTACAAAACTAACTAAAACATATAAAAATTATGGATGAAATTCCCTTCGTCTTTGTCGATGTCAGATTGATACAAAATTGATTTATTTCGCTCGAGCAATTTTAGCTAGCGGTACCATACGACACTTCTCATCACTTGTCGTTTAGAGTCATCTTCTGGTCCGAACTCTACCTGGAAACATGGAAACTAAAGCAGCAGAGTCCTGTATGGGATTTATGCGAATACGACGGCAAAGAAAACAAAAGATTTGACAAAACTAAAATTAATACTAAAACTAAACTAAAACTAAGAATTTAAAAAGAAACCCGAAAACTAATAAAAACTAGCAAACCTGCTCTAAAAATGAATTAAAACTAAGCGAATTAGAGAAAAAAAGTCAAAACTAAATAAAACTATAATGAAAAATCCAAAACTATTGTAACCTTGGTAAGTTGTACGAAATGACACTTAAGTTATATAATTATGTGATATCTGAAATGTTGCTGTTGTTTCAGATTCAGAAAACTTTATTTATCCCATATGGACAATTCATTTGCAGCTTACCACAGACATGAGCCCACATCCAAAGTGCAATGTGACAAACATAAATAAATCAGTGCACAAATACAGGACTATTGAAAGCAACTACGAATAAATGCATTTAAATGCAGACTAAAAGACCCTATTGGTTCTGCTAACATTTAACAAAAAAAAAAAGAGAAAAAATACAAACAAACAAACAACAACAACAAAAATCATATAAAATAACTAAAATGGCTTCTGTCAGAGTTTAAAAGTGTGATAGCTGAAGGAATAAAACTTTTTGTCAAATATTTTCATTTATGAAGTACACTACACTGAAATGCACTAAACTTTTTTTTTTTTAATCCTGTGTTTGGTGAAATACCATGTTTTCTGAAATGTTATTTTTGTGAAATATCTCGTAGATGTGATTTGACCTTTAGGGCCACCGTACAAATGTGTTAATCTACTGCTACGGTATTACTCCAGATTCTTCCAAATGGAGCTTTGAGACAAATTCCAGTTCCCTTTGTGGAGGTTTGATTCAAATAAATGAAGAGGTGGGCAGAAAAGTGGTGCTTTAATGCAAATCCGATCAGATGAAATATTACACACTCAAATCTTAAGTGGCCTTTGAGGTCAATTGACCGGCTGCTGAGTCGAAACGTGGCGGGGTGGTGTCCATATTTCACACGCCGTTCCATGGCGCCGGGCGCATAAGTTATAACATGCGGAGAGAATAGCTTCGCTCCAACCCACTGGCCCTCGGCAGCGGCAGAACAGAGACTGCATCCGTCACATAGCGCAGTAGGAACGGGGACCTTTTTTAGACAATTTAGGCGATTTATAGGAATTATGAAGGGGCGGGAGTTTTACAGTCAATAAATAATGAAAGAGCTGATGAATATAGATACTCAGCCAATTTCAGAGCTTTATATCTTTTAAAATGATCACACAGAAATAAATAGATAGATAGATAGATAGATAGATAGATAGATAGATAGATAGATAGATAGATAGATAGATAGATAGATAGATAGATAGATAGATAGATAGATAGATAGATAGATAGATAGATAGATAGATAGATAGATAGATAGATAGATAGAGTCCAATATAGTGAAGAAAATAAATCAAACAAAAAAGAAAATTAAATGTCACACTATGTAGAACTATTTCATTTTGGCTCTTTAACAATACTTAATGTCCCAAAAGGAGTAGGAAGAAGCCAAGTTTATATTGTCCGACCCTAACCTAATGTATACAGTCCATATAAACTGAATACATACTAATAATGCCTTACATTATTGGTCAGTCATTAAATTACTGAAAAAGAGAACAAATGATTACATCCCATCAGTAACTATTATTGTTGTACTTCTGTTCATTGTTACTATATCTCTGGAAAATACATTTTTTATACATCTCCTCAAATTTTGTAATGATTTCACACTGTATGTATAATATTTTTATACATTTTTTCAATATGTCAAACTGTAATACAGTTCATGATATATAGATAGATAGACATGAGTCATATCTAAAACAAATATATTAATATAATAATAATAAGCTATACATAAGGTTCAACCAAACTATTTCAGCAATGAGACATGGATAATGATGTGGAAATAATAATAAAATGTTATTTTTGTTTGTATTTCAGTCAACTGTTTTAATCCAGACGAGTGGAAATAATTATTGTAGTGATGTAAAATAATCAAAATAAAGTCCAATAATTGTGATGTGACAATTGTGTAATAATTATTACAGGCTTATATGTAAAAGTGTTTGAATGTGATCAGATTTTTAGATGGATAACTGTGGATGCATCTGAAGTTGGCTTGGTTCACATTGTGTGTGGATCCTGAGTGGGTGTACACATCCTCTATATAGTACACCCACATTCCACCCTGACCTTTGACCCACAGAGAACCAGATTTGGTTTATAGATTGTCAGTGACCAAGAATAGATGTGATTACATTTTGGGAACAGTAGGTCAAAGTTCAAATGTTTTATGAAATTTTAAAAATCTTTTTTCCCCATTTACTTATAAAGGAGGAAATTTCAAATGTCTGTAGCAGGAAAAGTATTTGTTAAATTCATAGAATAGATGTGATTACATTTTGGGAAACATTGGTCAAAGTTAATTTTTTTTTTTTTTTTTTTTAATTTTTATAAAGTTCCCTTTTACTTATAATGGGCGAAATTTCACATGTCAGTTGCAGCAAAACTATTGGTTGAATTCATACCAAATTGAGTTTATAGATTGCCAGTGATCCAGAATAGATGCGGTTACATGTTGGGAAAAGCTGGTTGAAGTTCAAATTTTGTATGAATTTTTTTAAAAAAATCTTTTTTTTCCCCCCATTTACTTAGAATGGATGAAATTTCAAATGTCTATAAAAAAATCAATTTTGTTTCAATTTACTTCAAATTTGACACATGCATAGAGGCAATTGATATGCTGACATCATCACATACATAGACATGATGACATCAGCAGGACTGATGCCAAAATAAGCTACAATACGTGCGAGGGGCAGAGTTTGACAAATGACAAATCCAAACAAGTGTTCAGAGAACGCAAACCTCCACCAATCACCCGAACGGTGTGCATGTGTGGATCCATTATTTCTTTTTAAACTATGGATGTGCAAAACAAATTTAATAATGATATTTCACGAATTGCATTTTTTATGATTTTTTGAAAATGGTGCATAAAAAATAACAAAAGTCAACAGAACATAACAGAACGATATTTCGTACAAAGTTGAAGCTTGGTACCAGTCATGCGTTTGTCAAATTATATTAAATTCCAATCAATATTTGTTGAGTTATAATGAAAAATGTGTGGTAAATGTGATTTTCAATGTTAAACTGAAATGTCCACAGAGTCCACATTCCACAGTGGATGTGGACAATTTTGTGCCAGATACAAGGTATTGCTATAAGCTACAGGTGTATCAAATTGGAGGCTAATTGGAGTCGTTTTGAATTTTTTATGAATTTTCTAAAATTGCTCAATGATGAGAGATAGGAAAATGTGAGATTTTGTGACCTTGCTGTGACCTTGAACTTTGGCCTACTTGGCCCAAAATTTAATGATTTGGTCCCAGGGCCTAGGCCTATCTGTGGGTACAATTTGGTAAAGATGGTTGGAATAGTTTTCCCATAAAGTTGCTAACAAACAAACAAACACGCAAACAAACAAACACGCAAAGTGATCACACTACCTCCTGGCGGTGGTAATAACACAGAGTTGGAAACTAAAGCAGTGATTTTCAACTTTTTTGCCATGTGACAGCTAATAAAAATCGACATTTAGTCAGGGCACATTTCATGTTTGTGAGTTGTTCACTGTGCTCTAAATAGTGATTTTCTCCGCTAAACTTCTGACATGATTTCTTTTCAGTTTATGTTCTTATCATCTACTATCTCACCAAAAACTATCACTTGAAAATGGACATGCAAATGTATTTGTGCTGTTTTAATTTCCACCAAATCCTTTAATTTGAGTGTATATGAAAGTAAGAATAGTTTATTGAAATGTTCCAGATATCCTGTATTGTTTATTGTCTAAATCTCTCTCTTTTGAAGTGTGCATAATGGCTGTAGGTTGGTTTTGTCAGTATTACCCCATACTTCTACACAGTAATTCAAATATCACACAGAAATGACACGGTCCAGTTCTCAGAGTGAACACAGACAGAACATTTTAGCCCAAAGTCTACGCTGCAGTTCAACTCCCTCCTTTATTGTTGATTAGTCGCCTCTTAACTTCCTCGGAGTGATTCTCTGCTAAAAGATGAAAGGACAATTTCTATGTTAAGTGGATTGCTTCCATCACTTGTGTCTGTGGTGCATATACGTCCCTGTGTGCGAGCTAGAGGCTTTTCAACAACTTAGATTTGATAAGGTTTCTGCACCCGCTCCCATCTATTGGATTTCTCCCGCTGTGTAATTCTTCCAGCTGCACTGTTTTTAATGTGAGCACGACAATTACATTATTCAAACGGCATTAGATGATAAAAATAGAAATGCCGCATTCCACGTGCTTTGTTTATTAAAATACATATGTATGTTTGGCTTTAGAATATCTTCAGAAAGCTAACAGATTGCTTGGTGCATCTGTGCATAATTTGATTCTTGTCATATCAAAAGTTTTTCAGATGAATGCCGCGTCCTCCCCATGTTCTCTGCACTGACAGAAAAAGGGAGAATATTAAATCATTTTTCTTTTTTCCTATTAAGGTTTTCCATCTGCTCCAGCAAAGTCATAAAAGTATTAACATTCCTGGATGTGACAAGTACGAAAAAAAATGGTTCTTGGTTTTGGTCCAGGCACAGAGATGAGGAAAGCAACTAAAGTGAGACATCTGTAGGATTATAAAGATCCGCTGCTAAATGTACAGCCTGTATTTTGCCTTTTTTTTTTTTTTTCACACCCAAAGGACTTAGTGGTAAGAACCAGACTGCCTTTTTTTCCCTTAACCTATTACAGACACATTGCTAGAGTTGCTCTTGGTTCCAAAAGTGGACTGTGGAGAACATGTTTGGCTTTCATCCATAAAGACCCAAACAGCCACACCAACCACAACCATCTACTAAAGTGTTTAATACCTGTAGATCCACTAACACATGGAAATAATTGGTGTAAAATACAGTTTGTCGTCTTTTCATGGTTATCAGATATGACCCATTTGGGCATTCAGAGGCTCTGTAGTTACCATGGAAACACATCACCTTCTACAACACTGATTCACCAGTAAAACCCATGGAGTTGAATCAATGACAGTGAATGGAGACATTATGTCCACTAAATGATACAGTTACGGAAAAAAATATTATTTATTTGTAAAAACACACAGCAAACAGTAAACATCAAAAACCACAATTAATCTCAGTTAATGAACTACTGTCCCAGTTTCTCTTTATCTGTAAATCACCACGTGCCATAAATCTCCAATTTTCTGGACAAAAACTGCATGCTCTAGAGATTTTTTGACCAACATGGCTCTGTCACTATTCCATTTACTCCGTAAAACCGGGGTTCAGCTTAATCCGGCTGCCACCAGAGGGGGGTCGCGTAATTTAAAGTATTTACTTACCAGTTATGTTTAGAATGGAAGAAACCAACACAGGAGAAATGAAGAACTTCACCAAAAAGAAGGGATGAGGTTTTAAAAAAGTTAAAACAAAGCTTGATTTATTGCTTCAGGCAAAAATAGAAAAAGTTACAAAAAGAAAGAAGTCAGTTATCAACTAGTCTAGCATCAAACACACTATTTGTCTCTTTCTTTTGTATCTCCCACATGTAATGAAGAAATCATCTTCATTACATTTTATAGTCTTCAGTCACTCTCTGAAGACTTCCATATTTGGTATATTTCAATGATTGGTCAAAGCTGTTGAAAATGCATAATTACCTTTAACCCATAAAGACCCAAACAGCCACCGGTGACACAAACCATCTACCGATATAAGCTGTTTAATACCTGTTGATTCACTAATCCTATCAATGCATGTAAATAACTGGTGTAAAATGCAGTTTGTCATCTTTTCATGGTCATCAGATATGACCCATTTGGACGTTCAGAGGCTCCGTAGTGAACGAGGAAACACCGTCATCTTCTACAGCATTGATTCACCAGTAAAACCCATGGAGTTGGATCAATGACAGTGGATGGACACACTTGGTTTATAATCAGTAAATGATAGATTTTACTTTAAAAGTAACTTTTTCTTCAGTTTTCTCTGTTTTTGATTGAATAACTCACAATTTTTACCTGTTTTATGAACATCTACACGATCAGTGAATGTTGTATGTTTGTATGTTGAATGTATGTATGTTGCTGAAAAGTCACTTTTTCTTCAGTTTTCTCTGTTTCTGATATAATAGCCTTTGAATTTACTCTGATCTTTTATGAACATTTATATGATCAGTGAATTAACCCTTTCATGCATACTGGTCACTACAGTGGACAGTTATTTCACAGCTGTTTTCTTGTATATTCATGGGTTTTGTTGTTTTAGTTCCATATCATTCAACACAGTGGACACTAATGCATCATCCCAAACACTGTAGTTCACACTGCTGCTCATGATAAACCTGATCTGCAGTAACATGTTTGAGTGTAAATCAGTTACTAATTGTTATTAGACTGTAATTAACAGCTTTCTGAAACAAAAAGGTTTGTTTTGTTTTGTTTTGTTTTTTTGCATATCCTCCTGAGACCCAGCAATGCATTTTGCTCTCTGTAGGGGACAAAAGTTTGACAGTTTTACTTTAAAAATGCTGTGCATTACAAAGGACATTCCACTAAAAAATCAATCAATAAATAGAAATTATTTTAAAAATGTATCTGAAAAAACTGTTGCATTATGCAGTTTCCAGTGAAGACATTTTTTTAATGTATAACAGCTAAAACTGTCAATTTCCTGGGTCTCAGGAGGATATTATCTCTATGAAATGAGTAACAACTAATATTAGAGTATGATAAAATGTGAGAAAACATTAGCGATTTAACAATTAGCTGCATTAGAAATGTTTTTATTTCATAGTTTTCACACAGTATATCACTTTCTGATGTATTAAATACTCGTTTCTTTGCTTCAAAAATTAAATGCATGGTGTCCAGTTGAGTGGACATTTTTGTGACTCCACGAAAAATAGGTTCATAAAAAAAATTTTTAAAAAATCATTCATGCCTAAAGAGAAATAAAAACACTCAAGAAAAAAATATTGACTAAGGTTCCCATAATTCATGCATGAAAGGGTTAAATATAGAAAAATTCCTGGTTTTCACTGAAAAAAATGCAAAATAAAGAGGATGATATTACAATAAATAGTGATAAATTATATAAGAAAGGTTAAATATGGAGAAAAATTCATTTGGGAACTGCCACAAATATAGCACTGGGTCTTTATGGGTTAAAAATGCAAAATATTGAGCATATTATTAGAATAAATAATAAATGGTGATAAATCAGTTAAGAATGGTAAAAAATAAAAAATAAAAAAAAAGATACGAAGACAAATTCATTTGGGGACTGCCACAAATGTAGCCCTGGGTCTTTATTGGTTAACCTTAAACTTGGGACTTGGAGCCATTTCATCAGGATGAAGTGATGCAAGTTAGTGTATCCCATCTCTGTCAGGCCTTTTCCCACGGGAAACTCTTTTATTTTTCTCTCCACTTTCAATCTAGCAAAGAAAGCCATAATCCAGAGTGTGTCACCTATTGTCTGTATAACTATTCTCATGGCTATAACCAGCAGTATCGGCCTCCCAGATCCCATAACAGATGTCAGGGGAAACAAATTACTCACTCATACTGACAGGTTTATCTTTCTCTATTGCAACCTGTCAAAAAAGCCAATACTTCAGGGTTCCAGAGTGAACTGTTGTCTTACTTTCCCCCAAGTTACATTTTTAATGATAATGAATGGACTACAGCTAGCTACATAGGAAGATGAAATTGCCTAGGGAAGAGAGTCATCAGGCCGTGTATTGATCTATAGATACCATTAAAAATGTGGTGCGAGGCTCAGTTTTTATGTTTTATATTTATGATTGGCTTGAAATACAAAAAAATGTGTAAATTTAACCGATTCATAAAGCAGTCTATTTTGCTGTTTACATAGTTTTTTCAGATTGTGTAGATCAGGGGTGCCAAACTCATTTTAGTTCAGGGGCCACATACGGCCTAATATTTTATAAAGTGGGCCGGACCAGTAAAATAATATAAATAATAGGATAACAACTCATAAATAATGTCAACTCCAAAGATTTTTCTATGTTTTTGAGTGAAAAAAAGTCCAATTCTGTATTGAAAATGTTTACATCTACGAACAGTACTTGAACATAACATGAACAAATATGGACAACCTGAAAATTCTTTTAAAAAATAAGTGCAATTTTAACAATATTATGCCTTAATTTGTACATGCACATTATAACTTACAGATCACAGTGGCTCTACAAACACACCAAACAGTTAGTAACAGGCAGAATATTGGTAAAATTAGACATACTACTCTTAAGACATTTCAGGTTGTTCCCATTTTTGGTAAAAGGCTAGTCTGTAAATGTAAACATTTTTGTGCAATTTTAACTTTTTAAAAACTGAAACAAAGAGAAAAATTGGCAGTTTTAATTATTTATAGGTCATTATGAGAGTATTTTACTGGTTTGACCCACTTTAAATTGAATTGACCAACAAGTATTTTAATATCCTTGATTGTTAATATCTTCAGCATAAGTTCTGTATTCACAAATTCATTCCAGGGGCCAGATCGGATCCTTCGGCGGGCCGTTTTGGCCCCCAGGCCGCATGTTTGACACCTGTGGTGTAGATCATGTTTCGATGGGCATCTCAATAGGTAATTACCTATTATGTTATTATAATAACATTAGCTACACCATCATTGGAACTAAATGTATTAGCATAAAAAATAACCCATAAAGACCCAGTGTTGCTTTGATAGGAGTTGCCAAATTAATTTTTTTTCTATCTATTGAACCTTTCTTAAGTGATTTATCGCCATTTATTATATTAATATTATCCTCTATTTTTGATTTGTTTCAGTGAAAATCATGTATTTTCCTGTATTTAATTTACCGATCATGTAGATCAGGGGTGTCAAACTCATTTTAGTTCAGGGGCCACTTTAAGCCCAAATAGACCTTAAGTGGGCCAGACCAGTGAAATAATAGCATAATAACCTGTAAATAATGACGACTCCAAATTTGTCCTCTTTGTTTCAGTGCAATCAAAATTAAATTATAAAAACATGTACATTTGCAAACTATCCAAACAAAATTGAGGTGAATAACCTGAAAAAAACTGAAATTTCTTGAGAAAAATAAGTGCAATTTTAACAATCTTACAACTCAATTTACCATTTATACATGCATATTACACATTGGATCTACAAAAGGCACCAAATATTTAATAACAGGAAGAACAATGTTAAAGTTTCACTTTCAAAATGTCAGGTTTTCACATTTTGTTGTTAAAGGATAATTTGTAAATGTTAATATTTTCATCATTTAATGTAAGTTTGAGAGTTGTCATTACTTATTTATAGATGTAATGTAATATTATGTTTTTCATATTAAAGTCAGAAAATTTGGAGTCATTATTTATAGGTTATTATGCTATTATTATTTTATTTGAGATCACATCGGTCTGTATGTGGAACCTGAACTAAAACGACTTCAACATCCTTGATTGTTCATATCTTAAGGGTAATTTTTGCGCTTTGCAAATTCATCCCGCGGGCCAGACTGGACCCTTTGGTGGGCTGGTTTTGGCCCCCGGGCCGCATGTTTGACACCTGTGATGTAGATGTTCATTAAAGCTCAGATTAAAGTTGAGGGTTATTATATCAGAAACAGAGAAAACCGAAGAAAAAGTGACTTTTTTAGTAAAATATACCATAAACTGAACATAAAAACAAGTGTCTCCATCCACTGTCATTGATCCAACTCCATTGATTTTACTGGTGAATCAGTGTTGTAGAAGATGATGGTGTTTCCACATTCACTATGTTTTTTTTTTTGTTTGTTTTTATTTCTATCAAAAACTCTAAATTTCAGGCAACCCTATTTGAATTCCAGGCGACCCCACATGGGGTCCCGACCCCAAGGTTGAAAAACACTGGGTTAAAGGGTTAATACTATCAAAAAGTTTCCAAAACTTCACACTACAATATTTCAAATCAGACTGTAATGGTGCTGGTACAAACACAGAATCCAAATGCAGAACTCAAATGACAAAAATATAATTCAAAAGGTTTATTTATCACACACAGGTGAAAAATAATGAACAGTGACAGAATCTTGAGGATAATGGTAGTTGATATCCTTCTCTGATTCGTTCTCTGGATCGGGGGCGACAGCCCGTCTCCCCGTACGGTGTTAGGGGTTTTTCTCCCGACTAGGGAGAAGCAAAGGGAGGTCAGGGACGGAAACAGGTCATACACAGGCAGGCAAATTCTCGGGCGACAGGACATAAGGACAAGACAAAACTCACGTACCGATAGTCAGGGCGAGAAGGTCAAAACCAGGAATCAGGAGAGGCAGACAAAAACCAGACAGGGAACAGGCAGAAGACGAAAAACCGAGGGATCCAAAAACAAGTCAAAAACAGGCAGGCAAACGAACAAACGAGGTCAAAACGCTGGTCAGAACTGCTAGAGTTACAAACTGGCGATTGACCTAGGGGAGAGACAGGGTTTAAATACACAAAAGGGAGGGAAGACAACTAGACACAGGTGAAGCAAATCAGGGCGGAGACAGGTAATCAGGACAGAGGTCAGGATGAACGGGGAACAGGAAGTAAAGACGACAGACAAGACACATGAGGGAAAACTTAACAAAATAAAACAGGAAGTGACAGACAAAACATAAAAGACAGACAAGACCAGACTAGCGTCTGGCAGCAGGTATGACACAGACTCATTTCTAATACTTTTTGATGTTCATTATCACATACATAAGAACTAGTGAGAAGGTTATTGTATAGTTCTTTTTCTAGGGGCTTTAAAAACACTTCTTTCCTCAGGTTTATATGCTATATATCAAAACGTGACACATTTCAGAGTAACACAGCTTAACTTTTGACCTTTGAACTCTGACCCAACCAGCTCCTTGCTGACAAATCACTTACTCTCCAGGAAGAGGTACTGACACAAAGAGCATAATTCATACAGCGTAAGCCTGGAGGAAACTAATCAGCGTTCAGAGTGAGTGGAACACTGCTTCACACACGGCGGCCGTTTGCCAGAGAAAACACGTCCCAGAGGAGAACAGCAGCGCTCTGACTGTCAATCACAGCCCGCGTGTTCTATTACAGGAACGCAGTTACGGAACAGAAACACATAAATCTGAAAGGCCCGTATACATCACGTTCATTTGTCTATTTAGAACAAAACCCAGCGAGTGTGTGTTAGTTATGACAACATAAACATGTCTGGGTACAACTTAACATTTCTTACATGTGGATGTCACATAGATGGTAACTCATAGCTTTCCTGGTGCGTCCCATTTGCATTTTGCATCTAATTAGAAAGAAGTCATCACTCAATATAGGCCGCTCTACTGATCCAGGATCATAACAAGCAACGTGTTGAGCATAAAACATGATTATTGTTGCTCATCATGAATGTGCTACTCCAGTTTATTCTGTGCACCCTATTAACTTCAGCACTTCAGGCATGAAGATTCTGCAAATAGCATTTTTATTTTTATCTTAAGAATGATGTCAATGTACACACATTACTCTCTTTTCTTTTGTGATGAGATTATTTGTATGTATAAAGTGTTAAATTTCAACACGTGCACTTAAAGTAATAAGAAATCTGTATTAGTTTGTGATGACATTCATAGACTGAAAAGCTCTGCAGAGACATCTACGATTATGGAGAGATTTTATTTATTTATTTATTTATTTATTTATTTATTTATTTATTGAAATGAGCTTTTTAAATGTTAGTCATTTATTATTCACATTGGGATTGTGTGCTGAATTCGTCAATGACAAGATTGGTTTCTTGTTTCTTTGAATTATTTTCAAATAGTGCAATAATATTTAAAAAAAAAAAAAATGTGCGAGAGAAAGAGAGTCTATAAAAAGCTATCACAGCACATATTCCCTCAATAAACACAAAGTAAAACACTGCTATGTATGAATGTCATTTATATCAAGAGTATGTTTTTCTTTCCTATTCCATTTTTCTTGTATATTAAAAACTTGAAACACTAACAAAAATGAAGTTTCCTTAAAAACTGACAACTGATAAAACTGCACCAGCTCAACTAAAGAAGCAACAATTTTATAATTGAGAAAAAAAAAAAATTAAATGCTAAAAAACAATACAATTTTTGCTGTAAAACACATAACATTTGCTGCCTTTATGCATGACATCCACGCTAAATTAGCATTTTGACCCAAATTGTCATCATTTCTAAAAGTCTTCTTTAGAAACGATGACATAGACAACCACATTTTCTGCCTGTTTGGGTCTTATCCGTCACTATACTTCTCCTGGTTCATTGTGCTTCTTTCATATAACTCTCTTGAGAGGAAAATAGGATGTAACCCTTGACAACCAGCTGTGAATTCAACATAGACACTGATTCTGTCCTTGTCTCTGCTGAGAGTTTATCATAACACTACTGCCTACATTCACAGTCCTGTATCCTGCAGTGTGATCATCCTATGGTCATGTGATGTGTTCAGAAGTAATTTCTGAAACTTATGCAAAAATGTGTCTGGATGGAGGATATTTTCATTTTAAAAACTGTTTAAAGACCCAAATATCCACATGCGACCAAAAGCATCTACTGATGTAAACTGTTTAATACTTTCTAAAAAAAAATAATAATAATTCAGGGCTTGAGTAAATATCACAATAATATAAAGGTATGTTACCTTAATAAAATCTCTGAAAATCACATAACGATGGCCAGAATACAAAACCTCCTATCTGAAAAAATCACTTTTTTCAGGAAACAAAAAAAAAAAACCCATTTAGTTTTATTATAGTATGGTCTTTGTTAAAGATATCCAAGCATATTCTACTGTTCTCAGACTCTCTTTCTATATTATGTGTCAACAATACATACTTGGTATTTATGTCTCCCACAGTGCAGTCCATTTAATGTGAAAACTCAAAATCTAAAAATTTGCAGACTGGAGGTTTTGTTTTTTGGCCATTGATAAGTGCTTATTTGAGTTGGACGTACCAAATTAAATGGTTAAAAATCCAACAGTTAATTTTTTCTTATATTTCAGATATGACCCATTTGGACTTTCAGAGGCTCCGTAGTGAATGTGGAAACACCATTATCTTCTACAACATTGATTCACCAGTAAAACCCATGGAGTTGGATCAATGACAGTGGATGGAGACACTTGGTTTATGTTCAGTTAATGATACATTTTACTGAAAAAGTCCCTTTTTCTTCAGTTTTCTTTGTTTTTAGTATAATAACCCTCAAATGAAATCTCAGCATGATGATAAAGTACATGATCAGTGAATTAAATAAAGAAAAATACCTGATTTTAACTGAAAAAGTGCAAAATAGAGAGGATATTACTGTAATAAATGGTGATAAATCACTTAAAAATGTTAGAAAGAGAGAAAAATTAATTCGGAAACTGATATAAAAGTAGCACTGGATCTTTGTGGGTTAAACTAAAATGTATTACAGCTAAAATTTGCTTAGAGGTCTTATTCATGTCTTTGTGCATAAGAAATCCATATAAGTGAATCCCCAAAGGAACTTTGTGTTGGTAAATGCGAGTTATGCAAATTTACAGGATTTCAGTTCTGTTGCAACATGTTGATGCTCATATGAACTATGTTTTCAGGTCAAAAATGTCCAATTTCATCACAATTAATGCTATATTTTCATGTCACAAATGGCCAAGTTATATTTTAACTGAATTTACCTGAAAAACAAATATTCTATTCTTTTAGATTCCCCAATTTTTCTTACAAGATTCTATACTACATATCACATGTTTTATTTTTACAGATTCAATCTGGAGTATGGTGCTGATCCATCCTGCTTATGTTACGCCAATACATACATTAAGAATGTCACATGTCACTTTTTAAATCAACAGTTTTCCGATAATAAGCATTTTTATAGAGAAATAATTCTATATTGTTATTTCCTCTTTAGTATGATGATAAACTATACAATAAATAATTCTGATCCTAGTTTTTGCACAGGGATCATTTGTGGAAACGGTGACATGGCTGCTGAGCATCAGTATGATGGGATCTGTAACAACCATGTCACATCCGTCCACTGCCACATTTTGTGTTTTTGTGTCAGCTGTTATTGTTTTAGATCCACAATACGAACATTTATGAATAAGAGGAGAATTAGCAATAGTAAGTATACAAGTTTATTACTAATAAAGTACTGGTACTGACCAGAGCATCATGGGTAATGTCACGTCTGTCCACCAGCAAAAGTTTTCACATACACGTGCTATTCCAAATCCAATATTTCTGAAAATATAGCTTCCACTGTCAAATAATATCAGTAGTCTGAGCACAAATGTATTAGCATTATTTCAACACAGTTCTATGTATTTCTTCCAACTGTTTTTTTTTTTTTTTTGACAAAAATGACCACTCATTTGACCCCCTAAGTAAATTTTAACCAATTAAACGACTGCATTCTGCACTTGAATCATAATTAAGACCAAACCAGGACAGATGTAGAACTCAGACAAAGGGAATAAAGAATCCCTAAGCACCAGAACTATAGAAAACTAAAAACAAACTGTGATAAGATCCGTCAGATAACAGTTATTGAGTCAGAACAGCCTCAGCCAATGGATAACTCAAACTGAATTTCATAATCGTCATATGGCCAGAGGAACAAAGAACAGTTCTGCTTAAGTAGATTAGTGATCCTGTGCTGACATTTTACATTTTTCCAAAGTAAAGCGTCTAGTCTATAGAGTAAATACAAAACACAATTAATGTTCACTCATCCACTCTCATCTACCTTCTCGTGTATTTTTTTGTTTGTTTGTTTTGGTTTTTTTTGTCAGTATTTGTCGGTATTTGTTCTTTGATTACCATTTACTGTAGTATTAACTTCGTATCTGTTTACGCATTTGATGTATGTTTGTCCTTTGGCTGTTTATTGTAAAGCGTCTTTGAGTACTTAAAAAAGTGCTACATAAAACTGATGTATTATTATTATTATTATTATTATGTTTTTACAGTGGCTTTTCCAGTACAGTGTGATAACTACACCGTAAAAAAAATCTGTAATTTAACAGAATTTTTACTGTTTATTTTACAGATTTTTCCTGTATTTTCAAGATACAGGAAAATATCAATGAAACAACAAAAATAGACTGTGATTTTACATGTCAAATGTAAAATAACATGAAAAAACTGTAACTGTGAATAACCATAAACTTTATATTTTTTTAAAGAATTTTTTTCTTTTTCACAGAAAAATACAGTGAAAATACATTTGCAAACGTATCATAATTTTGCAAATATTTCTTTTTTATTCATGAGATTAAACTGATAATTTAAAGTTTAATACTGTTAAAAATAAATAAATAAATAAAAAAAAGAAGATAAAATTATTGACAATTAACCTTAAAAGAAGTATTTGTTCTATAAATTTAACAAGACTTGTTTGTTAATTGACAAATATCTTGTGTAATTATGGGAGGTTTCACAACAAAAATGTTGAATAAATGTATTTTTGTGAATGTGTAACATGTATAAGCACTGATAAACTGTCCAAATACAGTTTTTATCAGTGGATTGTACAACTTAGTCTCATTGGAAATTATGTGAATATATATTTATAGGTAATTTGATTGTTTTAAGCCTTTCATGCATGAATTATGAGAACCTTAGTCAAGATTTTTTTTCTGGAGTGTTTTTATACCTCCTTAGGCTTAAAAAAAAAATTGCGATCAAGTTTTTTTTTTTTTTTCATGGAGTTACAAAAATGTCCATGCATTTAATTTTTTAAGTAAAGAAATATGTATTTAAAACCCAATATCAGAAAGTAAAATGAAAACAATGAAATAAAAACATTTTTAAGGCTACTAATTTGATGTTTTCTCACATTTTAACATACTCTAATGCTAGTTAGTACCTCATATAATATGCAAAAAAACAACTCTTTTTGTCTAACAAATAACAACTGATTTACATTTAAAAATGTTTCTGCAGATCAGCTTCATCAAGAACAGCAAAGTTATAGCAATGGTATGAATTGCAGTGTATTATGGGATGTTGCATAAGTGTGCACTGTGTTGGCTGATATGGAACTAAAACAATAAAATCCATAAATATACAAGAGAACAGTGTTGTGGAAATGTTCAACTGATAACCCACACACAAAGAGGAGGAGAGAAAGTTAGAGTTAAAATAAATAAATGCATTTATTGAGAAGTCAATCACAGAGAAACTCTGTAAATGAAGTCTGATTAACCATGAAAATATTAAAGATTATATAGACCAAAAATCCAACCCCCCCAATGGTGACACCCAAATGACAACCCCATATGTAAATCATACCACTCCATACCAGTCCTTCCGGTTCCGGGGCGGAAGAGGCCATCTTACCCCTGGCCTCTTACCCCTTACCTTGTTTAAATAATATCTAGCATGCAGGCGCCATCACATATCCAAACATTTAGGTGTTTGGGTTTTAACTCAAGGTAAGAACTCCGTTCCCGAGTCGGGGGTGTTACAGAGTGGTAACCATCACACATAAGCATATGCCTGAAGAATGACTCAGCATTAAAAGAAGATGTACTAACAGTATAAAATATTAAAAGTCTAAAATATAAAGAGTATAAAGTATAAAAAGTAAATTTTTCCACCACAACAGCTTGGAATAACTGTCCACCGTAGTGACCAGTATCCATGAAAGGGTTAATACATGAAAATATTCTTTATCAAACATTAAAAAGTAAAAAAAAATATGCAAAATCTCATGTAAAGTTAGGGCAAAAAACTGTATTTTAATTATGGAAAATTACCGTATTTTTATGAGATAGTTATTTTCCGTTATTTAACAGTATTTTTTCGGCACCCCTGCTGCCGGAATAATACCGTTTTTTTATGTTGTTTTTTTTTTTTTTTTTTTAACAGTGTATCTCATACAGGCAACACAACCAAGTCTAACAGAACATAACACAGCCTGAGTACAGAAACAAAGACAAAGTGGCCATCTGAAAACTGTAATTGGCAACTGATGCACCATGCTCTGGAGACGGCGGTCACATCAAGCATGAAGCTTCCCTCAAATAACCTGTCAGCATCTACTCCACCTAGATTGTCTAACACACTGCTGACATTTTACGTACATTTTTATTGATAGCATAGAAGATATTGAATATGTGAAATTAAAATAAATGTCTTCCTTCTTTCTGACAACTTTAAAATGTTATTCATCTTCATTATTCAATAATACTGATAATTGTTTTACAAATCGAACACACTAGTTAAACGGCAGCCTCCAACTGTGACGGACATAATATTTCACAAACTGAGTGTCTGACGAGGCGTACTGTCCCAGTGGAGAAACAACCTGTCCTTACTTTAACAAGACACTGATGTGTACTGGGATGTGCATGACTCTTTCCTAATAAACAAGGTTTACACCGGCTGAACAGTTCCAACAGAGGTGTACGATACAACTTAGAGGATCAATGTTTAAGACTGAATGTTAAGAAAACTACTACAGTGTGTTGCAGAAATTAAGGCCTGGATGTCACTGAATTTCCTACATCTGAATGCATCAATATCTGACGCATACAGCAAAAAAACCTGGGTGTAAGTCTGGACACTGATCTTATACTTGATGCACAGACTGAATCAGTGGTAAAATCCAGCTTTTCTCAACTGAGACAGATGGCCAAAGTTAAATAATTTCTTCCTCTGTATCATTTTGAGATTTTATCCACACTGTAAAAAAAATCTGTAATTTAACAGAATTTTCACTGTTTATTTTACAGATTTTTCCTGTATTTTTAAGATACAGGAAAATATCAATGAAATGACAAAAATAGACTGTGATTTTACACGTCAAATGTAAAATGACATGAAAAAACTGTAACTGTGAATAACCATAAAATTTCCTTTTTTTTTTTAAAGAAATGTTTTCTTTTTTCACAGAAAAATACAGTTAAAATACAGTTGCAAATGTATCGTAATTTCACAAATATTTACTTTGTCTTTATGAGATTAAACTGTTAATTTAAAGTTTAATGCTGCAAAAAAAAAAAAAAATCTCTCTCTCTCTCTCTCTCTCTCTCTCTCTCTCTCTCTATATATATATATATATATATATATATATATATATATATATATATATATATATATATATATATATACATATACATATATGTATATATAAAACCAGATAAAATTACTGACAATTAACCATTAAAGAAGTATTTGTTCTGTAAGTTTAACAAGACTTGTTTGTTAATTGACAATTATCTTGTGTAATTACAGGAGGTTTCACAACAAAAATGTTGAATAAATGTATTTTTGTGAATGTATAACATGTATAAGCACTGATAAACTGTCCAAATACAGTTTTTATCAGTGGATTGTACAACTTCATCTCATTGAAAATTATATTTATTTATTTATTTATTTATTTATTTATTTATTTATTTATTTATAGGTAATTTGATTGTTTTAATACATGAAAATATTCTTTATTAAACATTAAAAAGTAAAAATAAAAAAAAAAACATGCAAAATCTCCTGTAAAGCTCGAGCAAAAAACTGTATTTTAATTATGGAAAATTACCGTATTTTTATGAGATGGTTATTTTCCGTTATTTTACAGTATTTTTTTGGCACCCCTGCGGCCAGAATAATACTGTTGTTTTTACTTTTTTTTTTTTTTTTTTTTTTTTTTTTTTACAGTGCATGCTTTTATCACAACTCGTGTAGCCCAGAAACACCTGAATTCAACGTGTCCCAATACTTTTGTCCATATAGTGTATGACTTAGGCCAGTGCTTTTCAACCTTGGGGTCGGGACCCCACATGGAGTCACCTGGAATTCAAATGGGGTCACCTGAAATTTTTAGTAATTGAAAAAATGAAAACTTACTAATAAAAAATATTTGGTGAGTTGACAGAGACAATCACAATCCATAAAAGACAAACTGTGAAGCTGAAACTGAAGCACTGCGGTTCTGTTTATCTGTCAAATCTTCATTGTGGCCGGTTTAAGATTGGTTTAAGAGCAGCACTTTCATAATTCATTATTTGAATTATTGTTTTTTTTTTTCAGCATTAATTGTCAGCCTCGTAAATCCAAGCTGGAATGGCTGTACATATCCTGACCAAGGAAAATAAAATTCTCACTTTGTGCAGTAATCTACATCTGGCTTTTCTGCCTCCGTCCATTACAATATACATTATATAGACTAAATGTTGTCTAAAATTAATGTTTATTTGCAACTTAGTATTGCAAACTATTATATGATCAGAAACAAATTAATTTTAACAAAACTGTCTTGTTTTGAATGTCTGGGGTCACCAGAAATGAGTGATGTTAAAATGGGGTCATGAGTCAAAAAAGGTTGGGAACCACTGACCTCGGCAGTAATGATATATAAGTCTACATAGTGTATCTTTTAATCTACGATGGTGGAACAGGGTCATTGCTCTTTGTTTCCATGGGAAATTTATTACCCATGTAAAATAGTGGTGGGCGAATCGATTCTGTGGTATCGATATTTTGATACTCACACTCTACTCATTTTAGGATCAATTCATTCAATTCAGTTTTATTTGTAGAGTCCAATATCACAACAAGGTCACCTCTCAGGGCTTTACAGAATTTGTTGAATATGAAAATAAGCAACAGTCAAATAAACGGTCGATGAAGCAAATGGATTAATGTCCTGGGTATCCCCCTTCCTTAGACCCTCCTTCTCGGCAAGGAAAAACTCCAACAACCCAGTGGGAAAAGAGAAACCTGGGGCAGAACCACAGTGAAGGACAGATCCACTCCCATGGACGGACAGGCTGGAGATGAGACCAGGACTGACGGACATCCATCTGCTGATGTAGTTCCAGTCTGTAAGGATGTAGTAGGGTGGGGGCACATGCAGACAGCTGAGGGGGTCCATCTAGTCAGATGAGGGTGGGGAGGTCCATCCAGACAGGATTACGCTGATGAGGTATCAATATTAATAAATGCAAAATGAAAGCACCTGCACTCTTAAAAATGATTCATGGGGTTAGTAAGTTAAGCTTAAAAATCAAGAGCTTTTTCTGCTTAAAAAATTAAGTTTGTTATACGTACATATTTAAAGCAGTTGACCAATTTTATTAAGTTGGTCTAAATGAAAAACAAGGAAAACAGTCTTAACTTAATAACATGTTGATTTTGAACAGACATTTCTGCCTTTAACTTAAAGAATTATATTAAGTTAGTACAACTTAAAAATTTTGTAAGCTTCCTTTAAAAGCTGAGTACAAAGCTGACATGTCACTTCAAGGTTTTGTACCACCCCCCACCCCCCCAGCATAAAATTGAACTAGTGCATCCATGTCATGTGACCAGAAGTGCAGTGACTCCAGTTAGCTGTTTTTAGCCTGTTAGCAACAGTTCAGTCTGTGGCTGCACGTGTCTGAAGGGAGAGCATGGCTGAGAGAAAGAGGAGTGTGGTGTGGGCGTACACTGTAAAAACAATATCTAGTAATTGTTGATTTCATTAAAGTTTTCAAATTAAACTGACTCAGAAATAAAGCTTTCCATTTATAACCTACAAAAACTTGTCTGCCCAGCAAATTTCTCTCGTTGTCCTAAGATTTTCTAAACAGCACAACAACGATTATCAACTTTTGAGTACATTTTTTGAGTGAAGTTGGGAACCAGTGCAAAACCCCCAGATGACTGACGTGTGCATGCACACATAGTCTGAACAAGTGTGAACTAGACCAGGGGTCACCAACCCTGGTCCTGGAGAGCCACTATCCTGCATGTTTCAGATGGATCCCTCTTCCAACACACCTGATTCAAATGATAATCCTATCATCAAGCTCTGCAGAAGCCTGATAATGACCGTCAGTTAGACTGGAAGAGGGAAGCATTGTTTTTACAGTGTGCTGAAACTGTACCAGTCTAGAAGGGAGCTCTTGGCACCAAATAAATAAGATTTCAGAAAACATGCAGTTGTGCTTTGTTTTATTCAATATCTATTTATTGAGCATTTTTCAAATATAGTTACAGCAACATACATTTTCCTTTATTTATATACACTGCAAAACATTACAACCCCATTTAGTTATGTCCACTTATTTTTGCTCTTCAACTCAAAGCTGGGACCAAAGTAACAAAGGCTACCATCAGTAGCACACTACACCGAGAGGGACTCAAATCCTGCAGTGCCAGGCGTGTCCCCCTGCTTAAGCCAGTACATGTCCAGGCCCGTCTGAAGTTTGCAAGAGAGCATATGGATGATCCAGAAGAGGACTGGGAGAATATCATGTGGTCAGATGAAACCAAAATAGAACTTTTTAGTAAAAACTCAACTCGTCGTGTTTGGAGGAAGAAGAATGCTGAGTTGCATCCCAAGAACACCATACCTACTATCAGCGTTGGGACTCACTATAAACCAGGTGTTTAACCCGGAGTGGGCGTGGTTTACTGGAACGTTGTCATGCACATTCTTGGAAGCACCATGCCCGCGCTTTTTTTGCAAGATGGCAGTGCGTGCGGATGCAGCAGCTTTTCTCTGTCCCGTTAAAACAGTGCTTTCGTGTTTTTCATCCTGTTAGTCGTTGCACTTGTATGTCTAAGTAAGCGTTCATCCGTTTGTAAACTAGCATACAGCCAGGGGGCTTTACTTCAACTACATCGTAACTATTTATACGAAGTAAACTTTGCGCGCGTTGAGGAACTAAGGGACTGCGGTCTTCTCCGGGAACCCCCACCACCACCGACCCCCACTCCTGGATCTGTACCTGTACCTTGACCACCTTGGAAGCGCCACAAGCGGCGTTTGAGAAGACAGAAGAGGGGCAAACGCGGAGGTATCCGAGCTAGGCTAGCGGCTAACCCGCATAAGCCGGCTATTCCCACCATGGTGCTGGCCAACATGCGGTCTCTGTATAGCAAGCTGGACTACATCAGACTGCTTCACTCATCCACGATGACTGTTAGAGTGCTGTGTTTTTGTGTTTGTGGAAACATGGCTCAACGACGGCGTCCCGGACTGTGCCATCCAGCTCAACCGGCTCTCATGCTACTGAGCGGACAGAGCTCTCACAGAGGGAGGTAAGACCCGCAGCGGGGGGCTCTGTGTTTACATCAGTGATGCCTGGTGTCAGGATGCTGTCGTGGTCTGCAAACACTGTTCACCGCTGATAGAGCTCATGATTATCAAGTGCCGGCCATTTTATCTGCCGAGGGAGTTCACGGCCATACTGCTCGTGGCTGTTTACACCCCCCCCCCACCTCCAACAACAACAGGAGTGAAGCACTGAACGAACTCTACCAGCACATCAGTGAGCAGCAGACCACCCACCCTGATGCTTTCCTGATCCTGGCTGGGGATTTCAACCACGCAGACCCAAATACTGTGTTTCCCAAACTACACAAAAACACTGACTTTCCCACATGGGGAAACAATACCCTGGACAATGTTTACACCTCCACAAGCGGAGCCTACAAGGCCCTGTCCCTCCCCCACATCGGCGCCTCAGACCACCTCACTGTTATGCTAATGCCAGCATACAGACCACTAGTTAAAGTCACCAAACCTGTTCGGAAGCAGGTACGAGTTTGGCCAGAGGGGTCCTCAGAGGCGCTTCAGGACTGTTTCAGCTCCACTGACTGGCATATGTTCAACCAGGCTGCCACCTACAACACCACCATAGACCTCCAGGAGTACACAGAGACTGTCACTGCCTACATCACCAAATACATTGATGATGTCACGGATACCAAGACCATCACTGTCCGGGCCAACCAGAAGCCATAGCTGACAGGGGACTGGACTGGACTTCCTGACGGGAAGACGACAAGCAGTACGGCTCGGCAGTAACACATCCAGCACCATCACGGTGAACACAGGAGCCCCCCAAGGATGTGTGCTAAGCCCCCTCCTCTTCACCTTGCTGACCCATGACTGCACACCGAGGCACAGCTCCAACCTTCTCATTAAGTTTGCGGATGACGTGACTGAAGTGGGTTTGATCAGCAACGACGATGAGACCCTCTACAGGAGTGAGGTGAGCCACCTGGTGACATGGTGCAGGGACGATAATCTGTCCTTGAATGTAGATAAAACAAAAGAGATGGTGGTGGACTTCAGGAGAGCGCACACCCAGCATGCTCCTCTGACTATCGATGCTGCTGCTGTGGATAGGGTGAGCAACACCAAGTTCCTGGGTGTGCACATCTTGGAGGACCTCTCCTGGTCTATAAACACCACATCACTGGCCAGAAAGGCCCAGCAACGCCTATACAGGGTGGGGAAGCAAAATTTACAATACTTTGAGGCAGGGATTGAAAGACAGTGTATGACCAATTAGTTTATTGAAAGTCATGAGAATTTATTTGCCACAAGGAAACTGACATAATAGAAAATGTTTTTATTCTATGTGTCCTCCTTCTTTCTCAATAACTGCCTTCACACACTTCCTGAAACTTGCGCAAGTGTTCCTCAAATATTCGGGTGACAACTTCTCCCATTCTTCTTTAATAGTATCTTCCAGACTTTCTCGTAATAGTTTTGCTCATAGTCATTCTCTTCTTTCCATTATAAACAGTCTTTATGGACACTCCAACTATTTTTGAAATCTCCTTTGGTGTGACGAGTGCATTCAGCAAATCACACACTCTTTGACGTTTGCTTTCCTGATTACTCATATGGGCAAAAGTTTCTGAAAAGGTATGGATAATAGTGTTAGGTATGATTATGACATCAATATATGTTTGGTTTCAAAACAATTGACGTAGTGCCTGCTGAGAAAAAACAACTAAATGTTCATTGTAAATTTTGCTTCCCCACCCTGTACTTCCTCCGCAAACTTAGGAGAGCCAGAGCCCCAGCCCCCATCATGCACACATTTTACAGAGGCACCACCGAGAGTGTTCTGACCAGCTGCATCACTGTGTGGTTCGGTGCCTGCACCGCATCCCGCAAAAAGACCCTCCAGCGTATAGTGAGAGCAGCTGAGAAGATCATTGGAGCCCCTGTCCCCTCCCTTCAGGACATCTATAACACCCACCTCACCTGGAAGGCCGTCCACATCATAAAGGACCCCACCCACCTGTCTCACAGCCTCTTCAGCCTCCTGCCATCAGGGAGGAGACTGCGGAGCCTCAGGGCTAAGACCAGCAGACTGAAAGACAGCTTTTTCCACCAGGCTATCAGAATGCTGAACTCCCTCCCTGCTCTACCCCCCTCACACACGCAAACTCGGGACTCCCCCCCCCCCCCCATCCATCGCCACTTTAGTGCAAGTGATGCACAGAATGCACCTTGATTGTTCTTTTGTTATTCCTCTACTGCACTCTTTTATGTTTACCTTTTATACTCTTCTATGTTATTTGCACTTTGCACTTTTCTATGTTATTTGCACTCTATGTTTACTTGCACTGTGGGGCCTTAGAGTCCAGTAATTTCAGCTCTCTCTGTATATAATGTACATGGCAGAACTGACAATAAAGATGACTTTGACTTAAGGACCGCGTAGCAGTGGTGGAGCTTTCCTCCACTTCCTTACTGATGTTCCCCTACCTCCTGCCGCGTCGTTGCTGTCAGTACGAGTGAGCGGACAGTGGATACAGGATGGAGCGGACCAGGTGCGTCATGTGGGGCTGAGTTTCCATGGAGGAGTTGCAATGATCACCACAAAGGCTCTTTTCAGAGCCGCCAAACCCACAGTAAAGAGCACTACAGCCAGTTCCCCTCTGCTTCTGTGGTTAATGGCTGTGACACAAGCACCAAAGGAACCAGTTTGTCAGTGGTGTAGTGGTCCCTGGAGAAGTGGGGGTAGACTCTCAATTTTTGCAGTTTGTTTAAGTAGTCCAGAGAAACGCCCTGTTTTTGAAACAGTGACATGCAAGACTACTCTATTTAGTTTACCCAAAAAATCTGTCAGTAGTATTTGGTGACTATTGTAAAATTATCATGACTTGATTAGGAGCAGGCTGTAGGTAATAGGGGAGAGTGGGGTGATTTGTGCCAGGGGGAAGTAGTGCCACCTCTTGTTTCTAGAAAACCATAAAAGAAATTGGTCATGTGACCAAGAACCATCCATTTTACTCATCCTACAGAGAAGAGAGACACATGGCATGAGAGGTATGCACAGTTTAGTTCACAAAACTGATTTTTGCCTTTCAAAGTAAAATTTCTATAATCAAGGTTTTTTGATTCTTGTGTCTGAACAATTACAGACAAGTTTAAAAACATTTCACATTTGTTTTAATGCTTTAATAGGCTACACAATGAGTCTATATTCTATATACTCTTAAGCAGGACACAATAATAAAAATTCATTCATTCATTCTTATGATGACATGACATTACGACAGTATTTGAAGACTACAGTTGGCCTTAATATTAGAAACAGATTGTATTACGGTTGATTCACTACTTTGATGTGGTTTTTGGGGGGGGTTTTTTGTCTGCATGAATTCAGCACAGAGCATTGGGGATGCACTGATGTATTTGTCTATGTGAACATGTATAAATATGTATAAATAAATGTGTGCATGCTTCTGCTGAAGTGGATTTACTGTATGCACTTGGAAGTTATGTGTTTCAACATGAATGTAATGCTTCATTTTGTCCTATTTCTGCTCTGTTTTAATTTTTTTCCTCTCAACTTTCTTCTAATATGTATATTTCCTGCTTGTTCTTACACTGTTTCCGAGTTTATGCAACCCGTTGACTTATTTTAATGAAAAAAAAAAGTCTTAATGTGGCTCCTAGAGAAGTCTTGTGTTATAAATGTGCAAGAGCCTTAAGGATAAGTCATTTTTCCATAAAAGCTGGTTTGCATGTTAAGCTAACACGTTTCCTACAAGCACACTCAACGCTAGAAATTACTTTTCAGTATTCTAGGAGGGAGTCTCAGAAAATTGCTTTTGCAGTGACAGTACAATCAGATCTTATTTAACAGTAATTCAGTCACTGCACATTTGTTATTTACTGTATATTTGTTTATTTTCAATCCCGGCACTTGGAGTAAGGAATCTTTACATAATAAGGACTATATTTCTTCTAATGCATGAAATCTTGTTGAGCATTTCTTCATTACTTCCAATTAAGTTAGCTTGCACATCACTGCACTTGTTCAGGCTATATGCATTCCCATAGGAGACAGTTAAATCAGACAATGTGCTTGGTTGATTTTCATACGAATGACCTCCCTTTCCACAGAGAGAGCACTCTAAATTGGCGAGCGCCTCATTTTGCTTCAAACTCACATTCGGCAGCAAAGGAAAGAGACGGGAATTAATTTGAATGAGTGAATAGGTTTTGACAGGGGGCTATTTTACCAGTCAGTGTCAGTGTTATCCTGGCTGTGCAATAATGCAATAAGGAAAACAATCAAACAGTCAGCTACAAAACATCTGACTGCCGATTCTGTTTTGATATGGACTATAATTGCATTGTGTAGAGGACTTACACTGACCTCCGTGTTCTGCTGATTTCTTAAAATAAGTTAGAGCGCAGCGCCAGAAGCACGGTTATTTTCATACTGCCTTTGTTCCGCGAGATCAGTCAGAGTGTCTTCAATATGGAGAGCTAGTGGCTTTGAAACGCACAGATCAACCTTCATCTGCAGATTGTTTCTCACGTCTGTCTCACTTCCACTTCACTGTCTCCCCAGTAACCCAGGGATTTTATTAAAGAACAGAAGAAGAAGAAGTCTGTCATCTAATTCCTGCGCAAGATTTTAATGTTTTTTGTTTTCTTCTCAGTTTTTATATCACATACAGAAAAAAACAGCTAAACTAATTTATGTACTGAAGCAACATCAGCACATCCACGTTGAGCAGACGCAAGCTGAAAAACGTGTGATATTCACACCCATTTTGTAAAGTTAAATGTTGTTAAAACAAAATGAAACAACTCAGATTGAATCTGTGTGTAGACAGATAGATAGATCTCTCTCTACTTCCCTTGTAAAGCACTTTAAAACTAGAAAAGCACTTGGAGAGCGTAGACCGTCACCAATGCAGATCAGTCTCGCCCCCCAATCACCACCAAAATGTAATCATATGTTCCTCGTGACAGAATCAACATTTCCTGAAAATTTCATCAAAATCCATCCATAACTTTTTGAGTTATCATGCTAACAGACAAACAAACAAACAAACCAACAAACTAGAAAAGCACTCGGAAAGCACTCTTTGTAATTCCTTCCTTTTTTCTGCCCAGTTTTATTCAGTTCTGGTTCTAGTTATTGTTACCATTATAATTATCACCATGGTTGTAATTGTTGGTATTGTAGATATTCTCTTGAGAGGGTCTTCGCCACCTTCTTCTTCCTTTTTCTCCCCCCTTCACTCTCTCCTTCTCTCCTCCCCTTTTCTTCTCCTCCCCGTGTCCCTTCATGTCAAAATGCGGTTCAACGAAACTCAAAATAAAGACAGTAGAATGTCAAGGGGAGCCTCATATACTTCATGAAGTTTCCCTTATGAAAGCAAATTTGGTCAGTACCAAAAAGGCAGTCAGACTACCATTCTGCTGTTAGGATGCTGGACAAGACCAGTTAAAAAAAAAAAAAGTATTCATGTCATTTAGTCACTTTAACAGATGTTTAATATTTTTGATCTTCTCTTGATTTTTCTGTTGTATTTGATGTTTACTGTCTTGTGCTGCTGTACGTTTGAGTTTCCCCCTCGGCTGATCAATAAAGTATATCTTAATCTTAAACTTGGACGGGGTTGTGACGCATCCATCTGTTTTGATGGTTGAAGTGAGCTCAAATAATTCCAATAAAATGAGTATATAATGACTGTAAAATGAATGATGCCTCTACATGTTCATTCCTGCTGACTGTCTAACTGCTAGACAGACCAAAGTGGAATGAGCTCAACTCCAAAATCAATCAAAGCCAGTGCAGAACTATCTTAAACTTATAATACTTCACCATAGTTCAGCCACTGGGGTTTGGATCCACAGATGTCTGGCTCCCATTATCTTAAACCGAACTGTTCTCTAAAAACACTAATTCAATATTTCTTTTCCTGGAGCCATTCTGGTCCCATTTAATCCGGATCCTCTAATAACTGATCTCGTGGTCCAGCTCTGTGCCTCTGTTAATCTGCTGTTGGGTCAAATATGAGCTCTGATGTCTGTGGTGGTGGGTTTTGATTGACAGGTTTGACTCCTCCCTCACCTGCTGAGTTGGACTAATGGTTTATTTCTAGGGTGTCAAACTCATTTTAGTTCAGGGACCACATTCAGCTAAATTTGACCTGAAGTGGGCCGGACCAGTAAAATAATAACATAATAATATATAAATAATGTCAACTCCAAATTTTTCTCTGTTTTAGAGCGAAAAAAGTACATTTACATTTTGAAAATGTTTACATCTACAAACTATCCTTTCAAAAGATGTGAAGAACATGAACAAACTGAAAAAATAAGTGTAATCTTAACAATATTCTGCCTCAGTTTATCATTTACACATGTACATTATAACTTACAGATCACAGTGGATCTACAAATACACAAAACATTTAGTAACAGGCAGAATATTGTTAAAATTCTACTTACTTCTCTTAAGACATTTCAGGTTGTTCATATTTGTTCAGGTTATTTACATTTTTTATGAAATTATACTTTGTTTTAGTGTAAATACATGAAAATATTTGCATTTACAAAGAGAAAAATTTGGAGTTGTCATTATTTTTATATTACGATCATATTTTACGGGTCCTGCCCACTTGAGATTGAATTGTTCTGAATGTGGAACCTGAACTAAAAGGACTGTTAATATCTTCAGTGTAATTTTTGCATTTCACAAATTCATCCCAAGGGCCAGACTGGTTCCTTTGCCGGGCCAGATTTGGCCCCCGGGCCGCATGTTTGACACCTGTGGTTTATTTAATGAATATATCATCAACATCATGTGAAAATGATATTGTTTTGCAATGATTATTAAGTTTTACCAGTTTTATCCAATTATTTCATCAGCTCACCTTTGACCTCTTGGTCTTCCATAACTCCACCCCTTTTGTCCAAATATGAAAAAAAACAAACAAACAAAAAACATGGCACCATCTAAATTCCATACGACTTGGTTCAAAACAGCAGTTCGGAAACCAATGGTTCCACTGTCCATAGATTATACACTGAGATAGCATCAGGATTGTCTTGGTAGCTGAAGATAGCTGACATGGCTAAAGTAACCATTGGTTTACATTATTTTCCACAGTGGAAATGCTATTTGGTAGCTAGCACATTTTATAACTAATCGTTTAATTCACAGGTGTCAAACATGGGGCCCGGGGGCCAAAACTGGCCCGCCAAAGGGTCCAATCCAGCCCCTGGAATGAATTTGTGAAATGTAAAAATTACTATGAAATTACACTGAAGATATTAAAATAATTTTAGGTCAATTCAATCTAAAGTGGTTCAGATCAGTAAAATACTATCATAATAACCTATAAATAATGACAACTGCAATTTTTCTTCTTTGTTTCAGTTTTTTTTTTTTTTTAAAAAGTCAAAATTACACAGAAATATTTACAATTACAGACTAGCCTTTTACAAAAAAACGTGAAAAACCTGAAATGTCTTAACAGTACTCAAATTTTACCAATATTCTCCCTGTTTTTTAATGTTTTGTGTATTTGTAGATCCACTGTGATCTGTAAGTTATAATGCACATGTATAAATGATAAACTAAGGCATAATATTGTTAAAATCACACTTATTCTTTAAAATAATTTTCATGTTCATATTTGTTCATGTTATGTTCAAGTACTGTTCGTAGATGTAAAAATTTTCTTTACGGAATTGGACTTTTTTTCACTCAACATTGACATTATTAATAAGTTTTTATCCCATTATTTGTATTATTTAGTGGTCCGGCCCACTTTATAAAATATTAGGCTGTATGTGGCCCCTGAACTAAAATGAGTTTGACACCCCTGGTTTAATTTATAAACTAATGAGTTGGCATTATTTTGGCAACTCATAAAAAGGCTGATGAAATTAGCAGGTAGTGAGGTTTTTTATTTTAAAATGATGTGGCTTCTGGCTAGCTTGTCGGCTTCTATCATAGACATTTAAAGGGGTCATATTTTGTTAAACCCACTTTTATTAGTCTTTGGTTCATTTATTTGTGTATTTGGACTCTAATAGTTTCAAAAGTTTGAATTTGAACCCTCCAGGTGCTGCAAAGCAATCTTTATATTCATTTTGGCAAAAATTGAGTGGATTTCTCCAACCTGTTTCAATTCCTTCTTAATTTGTTATGTTTTATAACTAGTTAGGTCACGACATTTGCACATATAAGGTCAAGACTTCCGACAAACATTTCTCAGAGTATGCCATAATTGTTTGTCAGCATCAGCGGTTGTAGTAAAAACTGAAAATATGTCCGAACTTCGAGCTGATTACCTAAAATGTTCAGTTGTTGGTTGTATTAATGGACTCAAGTAGCTGAACGGGACAGAGCAGCACAGCCAACAACCTGGAGGGGGTGGGGCATGTGCATTTAAAGGGCCAGCGCCACCTTCCCTCACCCCCACTCAAGTGGAGAATTATCGACCAGTCTCACTCCTCCCATACCTTTCTAAGATCATCGAAAGGGCTGTTTTCAAACAGGTCACAGAATTCCTCTCCCAAAATAACCTCCTTGACATCAACCAATCTGGCTTCAAAATCGGCCACTCCACTGAAACGGCTCTGTTGTCTGTGACAGAAGCCTTGAAAGAGGCTAGAGCAGCAGCCAAGTCTTCAGTACTCATTCTACTGGACTTATCAGCAGCATTTGACACTGTCAATCATGATATCCTGTTATCCATACTCTGGAACATGGGCATCACAGGCCACGCACACTCCTGGTTTCAATCTTACCTTACTGGTCGGTCCTTCAGTGTGTCCTGGCTAGGGCACACATCAGCAGTTCACCGCCTCACCACGGGGGTCCCCCAAGGCTCTGTGTTGGGCCCCCTCCTTTTTGCCATATACACCACCTCACTCGGTCAGATCATCCACTCACACGGCTTCTCATATCATTGCTATGCTGATGATACCCAGCTCTATCTGTCATTCCCACCTGATGACTCCACAGTCTCAGTGCGGATCTCAGATTGTCTCTCTGACATATCTGCATGGATGAAAGCCCATCACCTTCAGCTGAACCTGTCCAAAACTGAACTGCTGGTCTTCCCAGCTAAGCCAACCATACAGCAGGACATCTCCATCACTATTGACTCCATACCTCTGGCTCCTACCAGTGTAGTACGTAACTTGGGAGTCATGATTGATAATCAGTTGACCTTCACGGATCACGTTGCCTCTGTCACCCGATCATGCCGTTTCACTCTGTTCAACCTAAGAAAGATCAGGCCATACCTAACCGAACAGGCCACCCAGCTCCTGGTGCAGACTATGGTTATCTCCCGTCTTGACTACTGCAATGCTCTTCTAACGGGCCTCCCAGCTTGTGTTGTCAAACCACTACAGATGGTCCAGAATGCAGCAGCGCGTCTGGTCTTCAATCAGCCTAAAAGGGCACATGTCACCCCCTTACTCATTGAGTTACACTGGCTACCCATAGCTGCCCGCATCAAATTCAAATCTTTAATCCTAGCCTACAAAATTCTCCGTGGGTCTGCTCCTGTCTACTTAGGTGCACTAATAAAAGCTTATGTCGCCCCACGACCACTCCGCTCGTCTGGGGAACGTAGTGTGGTGGTCCCCAGACCTTGTACAAGACAATCCAGGCTCTTTTCATGGGTCGTTCCACGTTGGTGGAACGCTCTACCAAGTGCTACAAGAACAGAGTCATCCCTGCCTATCTTCAAGAAGCTCCTGAAGACCCAGCTCTTCCGAGAGCACCTCCTGTCCTAGCACTTTCAAACATTCCATTTTAAATATTCTAATAAGGTTTTTCCCAGGACAACCACAGATTCTTTCACGATTATCTCTGGACCTGCTGCGGTGGTCCGGCCTCTTCCCTGCCCTCATCATCACCACTCACTTATCCTCAACCGCCTCCATGTGTCTCCCCCTACTCCCCCCTTCTCCCCCTCTCCCCCAGTCTCTATCTCTATCGCTCTCTCTTTTCTCTTTCTTTACCCTCTCTCTTTAACCCCAACTGGTCAAGGCAGACGGCCATCCTCCAGGAGTCTGGGTCTGCTCCAGGTTTCTGCTGTTAAAGGGAAGTTTTTCCTCGCCACTGTCACCAGTCACAAGTGTTTGCTCCTGGAGGATTCTGTTGGGTTTCTGTAGAATTGACTTAGAGTCTGGTTTTGACCAACTCTATATATAAAATGTCAAGAGATAACTTTTTTGTGATCTGGCGCTATATAAATAAAATTTGATTGATTGAGTGATTTAATTGGTTTTCCCCTGTAAGTCGCTTTGGAAAAAAGCGTCTGCCAAATGCGTAAACATACACATAAACATAAAATGACCTTTCTGGTGTCATTACTCAGAAATAGGATTGAACATGGACCTGTGGAGTTGAATTAATGAAGAATTCAGACCCAAGCAGAGCATTTACAGTTTATGTAGACCACAGGGAGATGTTTTAAAATGCATAATTCCATTTTTTTAAAAAGCAAAATATCAGTTCTTTAAACATGATGCAGTATTCACTTTGCCAATGACGTGAAACTGTTCACTTATGAGTGTTGATGTTGTGTGGATAAAAGCAGGCTAATTATGTCTAAATAAAATTATTATACACTCATAACATTTTTTACTGTCTACTACTACTATTATTTTATCAATATAATTATTCACTTTAGGTTCCTGCTCCTGTGACCCCAGATTTATGTTGCAGATGTTACGAATATTTATGACTAAGACAAAGACAGGTGTCAAACATATGGCCTGTGGGAGGAATTTGTGAAAATTTGTTCATGCTGCCCAACTTTTTGTTAATTTTTGTGCATATTTTCCTTAGTTTTTTGCTTGATTTATTTGTCATACTGTTCACTGTGTACTGTTTTTTTTGTTTTGTTTTGTTTTTTAGATCTTGATGTTCTTTATTTGGTGTACAGTATATTTGTTTTTTGGTTTTTTTTTTGTGATAATGTTTCTCAAATTTCTCAAAATTACTAAATGTTTTGTGTATTTGTAGATCCACTGTCATCTGTAAATTGTACTGTATATGTGTAAATAATAAACTGCGGCATAATATTGTTAAAATGATAAATATTTTAGGTTGTTCATGGTTGTTCATGTAATTCACATTTTTTTAAAGGATCGTTTGTACATGTAAACCTTTTCATAATGTAATTTGACTTCTTTCACTCTAAAACATGTTTGGAGTTAACATTATTTATAGGTTATTATTCTATTTTTATTCTATTTTATTTTACTAATCTAGTTCTTCCAAGTGTTAGTCAGGACATGCCCCTCCCATTCATATGCTTGATGAATCGAACTGTGTATACTGTATGCATTCTACGTTACTTTATATTTTAAGAACACACTTTAAGAATACCCTTCATATTAAAGAATGTTTCCTGCAAAATTAATTTATAAGTATCTGCAACTACAAAAACAGCAAGTCTAAAAGTGGATTATATTCAGTAGCACAACAGTCTCTCTCTGTTCCCAGCATTTCCTCTCTTAATCCAATCATGTCCCAATTACAAAAAATCCAAGATGAAGTCAGGGAGAAAGAGAGGCATATATAACCAAATCTAAACTTTGCTTTTCTGGGGCATTTTTTAAAAGACGACTTTATGACCTCTCTGTTTTTGAGAAGTTACAAGATATGACAAGGAGTCGAGGATGTAGCCCTAGAACAGAACACATCTTTCTACAGAGCTAAACTCTGGCCATAAAACAGCAAAATATACTGCACTGCAAGTGATGTTTATGCTGCCTGATGGCTATGAACTCCCCTAATGGAAACAAAGCTTTTTCTAAAATTGGAGAAACAGGCACCATTTACCGGTTTATGACTGTGTTGTCTTAGGAGCAGATCTGAACCATTAACTCCCAATTAATTTCATTGTTTTTCAAAGGGGGAAAAAAGTCATCTTTATTTGTAGAGGCAAACATTCCTGTACTATAATTACCCTTTGAAGGACCTGATAGTAGAAGCCATTTAAATATTCTTCTTCATTTAGGCCCAGAAAACCAAAAGAAAATGTTGCTTGATGTAATAACTGAGAGCTGAATGCGTTTTAGTGGCGATTTCTGCTGCAGGCAAAATGATTTCCCAGCCCAAGGTGCCGCTCAGTGTACATGAATATAAACTCACTTTGTCAGACTACCTCATCTTCCATCTAACTGGTATTAGTCTCATTCCACAAATGGACCCACTGGGTGACAATGTAAGCTTTATGTTTATCTTTGGAGCAATTCTACCAACAGCTACTACAGCAACACTTTATACTATATTAACGTACACGACTAATCAGTAAATAACTGCATATTAGCATGAACAGCATATTAGTAACACATTATATTATACGTATATTATTAGTCTTGACAAAGCAAATTAAGTTAAGTTAAGAAATGACTTTATTCATCCCACCACAGGGACATTTCTCAGTTAACAGCAGCAACATTCAACAAGCAAGTGTAGAGAAAAAGACAGGTAGAAAAAAAACACAAACAAGTGAAAAATTAAATAGAGAGAAAAGTAACAAATTTAGTATTTATATAAATATTTATATAAATATAGAATTTAAATTGAATAAGATATCATAAATATGATTTGATATTATATCTTATTTATCTATTTATTTATTTTTCCCTAAGGCATTATTCTCCACCTATTCTACCTTGTTGAGGCCAATATCATAATAACGGCTGATAACGTAATAAATTTGCCATATTTAAAATGTAGTAAGCCAATAATGTAATATTTGGCCAACAACATAATAAAAGTCCTGAACCGATAACATAATAACTTTTGGTCAATAATGTTATAACTTATTATTATTACTTATTGCGTTATTGGCCTGGTAAAAAAAAAATCTTTGCAAATGTAATAACTGAGCCAATAACGTAATAAGTTATAACTATACTGGCCGAAAGCTATTACGTTATCGGTTCAGGACTTTTATTATGTTATTGGCCAGATATTACGTTATTAGCCTATTACATTTTAAAAATTGCAAATTTATTACGTTACCGGCCATTATTACGTTATCGGTTTTTATTAAATTATTGCCTTCTACATACCTAGATCTATTCTTTTACATTTCCTAGACCAGTGCTTTTCCCTATGTGACTCCTATTTTCTGCAATTGGATACTAAATAACAGTATTGTTTGTTTAAAGTCTAAAACTGCACACGTCATGTTCAAGGACTGAACAGATTGTGTAAATACTTATGTTAATATGTTATGTTATGTTATGTTATGTTATGTTATGTTATGCTATGTTATGTTATGTTAATACTTTTTTCACCTCCCCTTGAAATATGAAGTGAAATATGCGGAGACAACCGCTGTTTTGGTGTTAGTGACAGGTATCCCATTCACAGACAGATGCAGTCCACAGAGGTGTTTCCCACTAAACTAGGTGTAACACTTTTAGTCTCTTGGTCACAAACTGTGACTTTACTGAACTGTAAAAATGATTAATTTGACTAATATCATATATACAGTGTTGGGAGTAACGCACTACAGAAGTAATGTATAACAGTAACAGATTACTTTTTGCTGTAACACAGTAGTGTAAGGTGTTACTAATCCATTTTCAGTAAGATTTTACTCAGTGCATGTTCACCAACACTTGTGTTATAACACACTTTTCGCCCATAATTTAATTAATCAACTGAAAAAACAAAACAAAAAAACAGAAAAACTGAGACCTTGAGGGATCAAAAATTCATCTGTGAAGTTCTATTTCCTGTTGGTGTTCAGCCAGTGGGTGAAGACAGCAGAGGACAGTCCATACAGACATGGACGTATGCTCTTTACTAACCCTAACACTACGTTAAGAAGCTAGTTAGCATGATCCCTGTGATCAGCGATGACTAGGTAAGTTAACATTTCTAGCCTACTTAGAGTCCTTTATCAATTGTGGATTTATCTACTGATGTCCACGGCACCGCGCCACCTTAAATGACAGCGTTCCTGCTGGGATTCGAACATCACCGTAGTGTTACTTACTGACCTATCCGTCCACATGGACTTCAGGGCGCAAATTTATGCGTCCCAAGGCTCTCCTATCTCTTGCACTGGGGGGTTATTATTTGACTTTGGGGGGTTGGGTTCTACTGCGCATGTGCCGTTTATGACCAGAGTCTGTATGTACGTCAAAAGTAATAGGAGTCATGTAACGCATTACAATTCTGAGACAGTAATACTGTAAAGTAAGGAATTACTTTTTAATAACAGTAACAAGTAATCTGAAATGTATTACACTTTGGAAGTAACTTGCACAACACTGTATAAATGAACTTTTCATCTGCTGTTCCATGTGACCCAGTAGAAGGGGCGGGGCTTTGCTTTGCTATCCGCTTGTTAAACTGATGTCATTTATTGTTTCCAGATTCTTTTTATTCCTCTGTGTTCAATCTGCTGCATTTCTGTGTCCCCAGATCTATACAGGACATCCAGCTGTCATTCTACTCCTTTACATGTGATGGTAAAGAGCAGAGGAATTGGCTGAAGTTAAAAAATAAAGTTGCAGTACTTAAAGGAATCGTAAAAAAAAAAAAAAAAAAAAAAAAAAAAAGTAAGTTTGGTGCAGGATAACAAGGGCATTTAAGCTAACTTAACAGCATTAGTTCCCAGTGCATCTGCCAAATGCAGTGATGAAAGTGAGGAAAGAAAAAAAAACTGAACTTTTCTGAGTATTTCATTCTGCATGCTCTTAGGTGCATTCTGGTGCACTTTGGGAGCAAAAACCTGGAATGTACACACAATATGAAGCAGGTGCCCCTTCGACAAAGGGGGTCATATTCGCATAGAAGAAGAAGGAGAAGATAACAATGAGAAAACAATGTTTCTAAGAAGGCTTCTATGAAATATTGCCATTTATGCAAACTGCTTCCTTATTCTACATAATCTGTGGTGGACACAGACATTTAATATGATATTAATTCGCCATGTTAATTACACAATACAGAAGACAAAGAAATAACTTATGCCTGTACACAGCACGGCCGAGTAGTGAAATACTACAATCTACTGAATGATTTCAATCTGTGCGTTTATATGACAACTTTTATTCCTGGTTTAAACTGATTAGAGGTTAGAGCCTATTTCAGATGCCCATGTAAACACCTTATTCCAGTTGAAAAAGAATAGTTCGGATTAAATTTAAACCCGATTAAAGTCACTGGTTTAATCCCCTTTTAATTCCGAACTAAATTATTCCTCGGACATGTAAACCCTTTATTCCGTTTGGACTTTATTCCTGCCATTCTGCACATGCTCGTTGTCTTGTCCTGTCGCGATGACGCACACATTCTGCGCTGGCAGAAGAATATGCAATGCAGTATCGTCTTACCAAACCGTTCCAGTGGGCTATTCTGATGGGATCTACCAGCCTGGAAAACCCTGAAGGAAGAGTTCACCACCTGTTTTTTTGTTAATTCATTTGTCATGCACTAATGAGTTCCATAAGTGGGTAAATCAGTTTGCACTGCAGTGCACTGATTGCCTTGTTCTCGCAGCCCTTCCGTTAGCTTAGCTTAGCCTAGCTTAGCATGATCGCTTCATTCCTATGGTCAGACGTAGCCAGGCTTTTATAGGTGATTTGTAATATTTTATGAGTGATTTTGTGAAATTCAGTTCTCCCTAATCATTACTTTAGTCCGGTGGGGTCAATATGATCACAAATTGAGGCTCAAATCATGGTGATGTGACTTACTGCACTAATAAAATCTTGGGAAATAAAAACCAATGCAAAGCTAAAACGGTAAAGCAAAGCTAATTTAGCGCATGCATCCCGTCCAACAAAAAGATTTTCTAACTTCTGTCAACACAACAGTCCCAAGATTGTATGAGTGCAGTAAGTCGCTGATCTAAAGAAATAATTAGGGAGAGTCGGATTTCAGAAAATCACTTACAAAAGACAACAACTCACCTTTAAAAAACTGGCTATGTGTGACCATGGAAATGCAGTGACCATGCTAAGCTAAGCTAACAGAAGGGCTGCGAGAACAAGGCAACATGAGCACTGCAGCGCAAACCCCTTTAGCTCACTTATCTACCTCATTAATTCCTCATGTAAACCTTTATTCGGGTTTAACATTTCCATGTAAACAGAAGAGAAAATACTTTAGTTCTGAATTAATTTCTTCTGGAAAAATAAATCGGATTTAAAAAAAACATCATGTAACCGTACCCAGTGAGTAACAAACCTGGTTTGCTTGTCTTCCAGACGTACTGCGACAGAAAATCACCATTTCTATCAGTTTCCTGGAGCCAGGACCACTTGAACTTATTTTTGATTCCTGCCTTACACTTCAGTTCATCCCTACGCTGAAGGACGATGAATTCTGACATGATTTCACAGAATATTTAGACGAAATACATTGGCAGTCAAATACTCAAAGCAAATCCGCCATCTTGTCTCCAGAGATGCAAAACGGACCATGTGTCATCAACGGACCAATCAGAGCCGTCGATACACATTCCGCGTTATAAACGAGCATCTCATTGGTCGAGACGAATGGAGAAGAATGCAATATGGCCGCGCCCATGAGATGGACCCAAATAAACATTATTTACACTTTTCGGAGTGATTTATGCGTAATTTTCCGGCTGAAATGTTGCCAAACCAGACGGAAATGATCTGGACAAGTTTAATTTACCGGAACATATCCTCAGTTTTTGGAAAAAAATGGATTTCAAAAAACAGAACACTTTCATCACTGCAAATGTGATTCTATGGCTTTTATGAGGTGTTTTACTGAATTTCTCAGTCGTTTATCTGCGCTGTCTGAGTCAAAGGAAGGTAAATAACACAGCAATTTCTTTCAAAACATACCCAGATCAGCAGAAAGTGAAGTGATACCCTGCTGTAAATGGACCAGGAGCTTAAACAGTATTTATGACACTTAAAATCATGGTCGACAGCAGATCAAACACTCTCTGGAAAATTACACTAATAACTGTGTTTGAATTAAATTATTGAATTTAGCCCCTTCTGAACTCTAACTGCAGCCTCACCAAAGAGAGAAGTCACAGTAAAATAAATGAAAAATAAAAACATACAGGCTACACCATTGTTGACTGTTTGGACCTATGAAAGAGTCTTCTGACACCATAACGTCAGTGGATAAAATGACTAATGATATAAGTATTTTAGAAATCTATAAAGCATTCTAATATCTGTGTAAACTGTAATTAAAACTGTAATTAATTTTATTGCTTAACCTTGCGATCTAAATGCATTTTTAATGACTACAACTACTGTGCTCTTTTTTCTCCCATTTGTACAAGTTATTTTTTCTTATTTTTTCAGGTGTTAGTATGATACAGTCGTAGGCTTCATGCTACTTACATCTACTGTGCATCATGGAACCAACATTTTCAGACCTGCTCAAAAAAATCTTTGGACATGCAACTGATGAAAAACTGTTTAACCCATAAAGACCCAGTGTTCCTTTTGTGTCAATTCCAAAATATTTTGTTCTCTATATTTAACTTTTCTTAAGTGATGTATCACAATTTATTATAACATAATACTTAATTTTTGGTATTTTTTCAGTGAACATCAGGTATTTTCTTATATTTAATTTACTGATCACGTGGATGTTCATGAAAGCTCAGATTAAAATTAAGGGTTATTATATCAAAAACAGAGAAAACTGAAGAAAAAGTGACTTTTTCAGCAAAATATATCATTAACTGAACATAAAACAAGTGTCTCCATCCACTGTCACTGATCCAACTCCATGGGTTTTACTGGTGAGTCAATGTTGTAGAAGATGATGGGGTTTCCACAGTAACTACAAAGCCTCTGAATGCCCAGATGGGTCATATCTGATGACCATGAAAAAATGATAAAACTGCATTTTAAACCCTATTATGCCAAACATATCGTATTTGATACATGAGTTTTGAAGCCCTCTACATAATCAGTGGGATATTATTTTCTTGAAAAACCTGATGTATTCAATTGGATACATGCAATACATGGATAATCCACCAGGGGGGAGGAATTTGTTCACCTGAGGCCTTTCCAGTGACACTACAAGATTGTCATTAATGAGGAAGGAGGCAGAACTTTGCCAAATTTGAAAAGGAATTACCAATTTGTTAGACATGTTTGTGATATAATATGTTTTTGTTTGTTCAAAAATAATAATATTTGAGCACTGAGACCCGATGTCTTGAATATGATACAAAATTGAAACTCATGGAGATTGATATTTGAAAGCATTTTTTTGGGGTTGTTTGGAAGGACCAATAAAGGCTCTGGTTTCAGAGAACTGGAATTTTCTGTCAGTGATTTAATGGTTCAGGCTTTACAGGGTTAATTATTTATATGTATTGACTGGATTAGTGGAACATCAGGTATTTTCCTATATTTAATTTATTAATTATGTGGATGTTCATAAAAGCTCAGATTAAAGTTGAGGGTTATTTTATCAAAAACAGAGAAAACTGAAGAAAAAGTGACTTTGTCAGAAAAATATAACATTAACGGAAGATAAAATAAGCATCTCCATCCACTGTCATTGATCCAACTTCATGGGTTTTACTGGTGAATCAATATTGTAGAAGATGACGGTGTTTCTACGTTCACTATGGAGCCCCTGAACGTCCAAATGGGTCATATTTGATGACCATGAAAAGATAATAAACTGTATTTTACAACAATTATTTATATGGATTTGTAGGATTAGTGGATCAATGGGTATAAAACAGTTTACATCAGTAGATGGTTTTGGTCGTCGGTGGCTCTTTGGGTCTTTATAGGTTAATGGTCTAAGTCCACAGGTCAGTTCTTAACAGTCCACAACCTTTCCCATGTCTTCATGAACATCTTTTCAACATCTATATTGTGTAAAAGATAACAGACTGAAAGTGGTGAGGGATAATTAATTTTAGTTTATAAATCTATAATGTAATAAGACATACTGAGCAAATTATTAATTAAAATTGAAGATTCATGCATAACAAGCAAGCAGTAATTAGGAGGTTCTTAAAGAAAAACTCTTATTCAATACAGTAATGCTTAATAAACTCTTAAAGCTGCAGTGCTTAATATTTTTAGTGTCCATAGTTACAGTTCAGCTGATTATAATTCATGTCATCTGAGAGCAAAGTAGAGTTCCGCATCTACGACTAGTATCAGGTATCAGGCTGTAAAATATCTAATCTTTTCAGACAGGTAAGAGGGTTTAATATCTAGGTCACAGGTGTCAAACATGCTGCCCGGGGGCCAAATCTGGCCCACCCAAAGTTCCATTCCAGCCTGCAGGATGAAAGTGCAAAAATTAACCTGAACAGTCCAGGTTGTCTAAATCATTTTGGTTCAGGTTCCACATACAGACCAATGTGATCTCCAGTAAAAATAACAACACAATAACCCATAAATAATGACAACTACAAATTTTCTTTGTGAACAATTATGTGGAAAAAATTTAAGTGAAAAAAATAACATTACACTGTGAAAATATTTACATTTACAAAACTATTCTATCACAATAAAATGCAAATAAATACATAAATATAAGCAAAGATGAACAACCTGAAATGTGCTATTTTAGCAATATTCTGCCTGTGACTAAATGTTTTGTGCATTTATGGATCCAGTGTGATCTGTAGTTGTGTTAATAATAAGAGATGTAATATTGTAGAAATTGTTAAAATTTTAGTTCCAAACTCCAAAATTTTAACAATATTCTGCCTGTTACCAAATGTTTATGGAATATTGTGCGTAATGTACATGTATAAATAATAAGTTGAGGCATAATATTGTTAAAATTGCATTAATTTTTCAAATGACATTTCAGTTTTTTCAAGTTATTAATTTAATTGGGTTTTTTTAGTACTAAAACAAAAAGAAAAACTTGGATTTGTCATTATTTATAGGTTATTAAGTCATTATTTCACTGGTGTGACCCGCTTGAGATCAAATTGGGCTAAATATGGCCCCTGAACCAAAATGAGTTTGACACCCCTGTTCTTGGTGACAGACAGCTATAATAACCAACAGCTGCAGTGCTTGGTAGTTTTTACTGTATTATAATTGAAGTGGTCAGAGAGGACATAAGACTACAGCATCTATGCCTCATCTGTGTTTTTAAGGTGTAGAAAATCTACCCCAACATACCAAATTTTTTTGTTAGATTACAGGCGTTTTGAGACAAGTAATGTGTTTAAACATGTGATTCTCAGCTGTAGTTACTGATGCAATCTTCAGACAATCTGACCCAACACAGAAGCACTGAAAAGTAGCTTTACTTTTCCATAAAATGAAGCAGAGTCAAGGTCATCAGCATTTACATTTACAGTATTTCGTTTTCTGATTTGGATCAAAAGGAGAAAGTGTGTTTTTTCAAATTCTAGTACAGGAGTGTCCAAGTCACTTTATTCCAGGCAGCACATTCAGCCCAATATGATCTGAACCAGTAAAATAATATCATTGAAAAAAGTAAAATTACATTATGAAACTGTTGACATGTGCAAAGTTTCCTTAAAAATGTGAATAACATGAACAACCTGAAATGTCTTAAGAAATATATGAGCAATTTTTACAATATTATGGCTCAGTTGATCATTTATACAACATACAGATCAAAGTGGATCTATAAATACACAAAACATTTAGTAACAGGCAGAAAATTGGTAAAAATTATACTTACGGTTGCGCTCATAAGTTTACATACCCTAGCAGAAATTATGGTTCTTTGGCCATTTTTCAGAGAATATGAATGATGATACAAAAACTTTTCTTTCCCTCGTGGCTAATGGTTGGGTGAAGCCATTTATTATCAAACAAATGTGTTTTTAAATCATACTGACAACAGAAACTATCCAAATGACCCTGATCTAAAGTTTACATTCCCTAATTCTTAATTCTCTGTATCAGCCGCCTTCATATCAATGACAGCTTCAAGTCTTTTGTAGTAGTTGTGGATGAGGCTCTTTACTTTCTCCGTTGAAACTTTTATTTTATTTGCAGACTCGACGTCCAAAAGTAGACAATACACACTAGGGCTGGGTAAAAAAAATCGATTTAATCGATCTTAGATCGATCTCATTTTAATTTTGCGTAATCGGTTAATAGTGGATGAGATCGATTTTTCAGAGCAGGACCAGGAGTACGCGGAACCGTGGGCGGCTCCGTCTTGTGAACCCCTGGGGAAGATTTGGTCTCGCTCATGAAAAAGACGCAGAAAAGAAACAGAGGAAGGGTGGGGAAAACCAGGAAAACCGGGAAGACCTCCAGCGGTCCTCCTGGCCTCAAACTCGAACATACAGTGTGAAGGAACTGACCGCCCGGCGAGTTGCTCTTGGAATAATAACTTGGATCCATACTATCACCTATGGCTGAGTATGGAGTTAGTGGGATAGTATAGCGACAATGTCCGACCGCTACGCAACCTCATTTCCTTTCCCCTACCTTCGGAAACTTGTATTTGAGGGGGTACGACGTTCCGGAACCAGAACTGGGCCCGGATGACATCCTGTCGCTAGATTCACAAGCGCTGCTAAGTAGCATATCAAATGAATCACATGCTGTGTGGACAAATGTTCGCGCATACTGGAGGGATTCCACCCTTTTGAAGACATGGAAGCTTTGCCAGTGTTACAAGTGGACCTGGTGTCGTCTTTTTAGACCATTCGTTTCTGCCTCAACACCATGTTGGCTACGTTCTGACCAAACTAATGCAGCATACGCGTGACGTCATCATGCATGCGCAACGAAGGCAAACTCGATACGCAGAATCGTTAAGCAGGCAGGCAAACAATTCCAAGGAATTGAGCTACTGGGATCCAGTTCTCAAAAAGAACTGGTTCTCGATTCCCATCCCTAACTATAGGTGAGCTGTATGAAGTGGGGTACAGTACGCATACAGAGTGCTATGTGATGGTAAAGCTGCCCATTCTTTTTGGCAAAACCCCTTCAGTTCCTTTAAGATTTGGGGTTTTCTTGCATGAACTGCATGTTTGAGACCTCCCCAAAGTGGCTCAGTGATATTGAGGTGAGGAGACTGAGATGGCCACTCCTTCACCTTCACTTTTTCTGCTGTAGCCAATGACAGGTCGACTTAACCTTGTGTTTTGGGTCATTGTCAGACCATCCCATGCACATTCTGTCAGGGTATGTAAACTTACAAGCACAACTGTACTTCTCTGACAATATTTCAGGTTGTTCATATTTGTTCAGGTTATTCACATTTTGTGTGCAAGGATAGTTTGTAAATGTCAACATTTTTTTCATTAAATTACTATTACTAGTTACTATTTTTACTTTAAAACAAAGCAAAAAATCTTGGAGTTGTCATTTATTGGTTGTTATGATTGTATTTTGCAGTTCTGACCCACTTTAGATCATATTGGTCTGCATGTGAAACCTGAACTAAAAAATTTTAACACCTTTGATTGTTAATATGTAACGCAACAGTGTAATTTTTACATTTTACAAATTCATCCTGTAGGCTGGATTGGATTGTTTGGTTTTTGGGTTTTGGCCCACAGGCCTTATGTTTGACACCTGTGTTCTAGTGGGGGGTTTTTTTTCTTCCTGATTTTAGCTCCTGCAGCTTTAACAGTCAGTGTGTGGATATTAATACTAAGTGTTACTGATTTTGCTCTTGACAAATAGTGCTTCACCAATACTAATTATTAATGTGTTATTGAGGATGATTTATTTTGCCAAGACCTGCTAAGTGTTTTGGCCTCATTATACACTGAAGCCATTATTCTTCACAAATTGCATTGTAAAAGACAGGAAAACTTTGGTTTACGTGCCCAAGGCTTCTTGTTGACCTGAATCAAGAAATTATTCTGCCATAGCCACAGCAGTGTGTGTGTGTGTGTGATGCTGAAATGGAAGCCTTGGGTAGCACGGAATGCAGGTCAGTAATTACGGCGAGCTCAGTTGAGCAACACTGTTAATCTGTATGTCACTGTTAATCTGTTGCTGTCTATATATGGATGTTGCTTCATCGCACCTGAAGGCACAACAATTACTCTTTCCTTTACCTTTAAATTGGGTCATTAAACACAACACGACGAGTGTGAAATATTCCTGTCTTTAACCAGAACGTTTCTTTTAAATGTTTTAACTGTGATATCAAACCCCTCATATTAACCCATAAAGATCCAAACAGCCACCGGCGACCAAAACCATCTACTGAAATAATATGTTTAATCCCTGTTGATCCACTAATCCTATCAATACATGTAAATAATTGATGTAAAATAGTTTGTCATCTTTTCATGGTCATCAGATATGACCCATTTGGACATTCAGAGGCTCCTTAGTTACCATGGAAACACTGTCATCTTCTACAACACAGGTGTCAAACATCCGGCCCACCAAAGGGTCCAATGTGGCCCCTGGAATGAATTTGTGAAATGCAAAAATTACACTGAAGATATTAATCATTTTAGTTCAGGTTCACAATTTAATTTCAAGTGGGTCGGATCAGTAAAATGTTATCAGAATAACCTATAAATACTCACAACTCCAAAATTTTCTCTTTGTAAATGTAAAAATGTTCATGTCATTTCACTGTATTTACACTAAAACAAACTATCATTTGACAAAAATGTGAATAACCTGAACAAATATGAACATCTTGAAATGTCTGAAGTGCAAAGTTTCCCATATTCTGCCTGTTATTAAATGTTTTGCGTATTTGTTGATCCACTGTGATCTGTACGTTGTAATTTACACGTGTAAATGATAAACTGAGACATAATATTGTTAACATTGCACTTAGTTTTCTTAAGAAATTTCAGTTGGTTCATGTTATTCACATTATTTTAAAGGATAGTTGATAGATGTAAACATTTTGATTGTATAATTTTACTTTTTTTTGCTCTAAAACATAGAGGAAAGTTTGGAGTTGACATTATTTATATATTATTATGTTATTATTTTACTGGTTCGGCTCATTGCAGATCAAATTTAGCTGAATTTTGCCCCTGAACTAACATGAGTTTAACACCCCTGTTCTACAACATCGATTCACCAGTAAAACGCATGGAGTTTGATAAATGACAGTGGATGGAAATACTTGTTTTTATGTTCTGTTATTAATATCTTTGCTTAAAAAGTCACTTTTTCTTTAGTTTTCCCTATTTCTGATATAATAACCCACAACTTTAATCTGAGTTTTTATGAACATCTACATGATCAGTGAATTACATATAGGAAAATACATGATGTTCACTGACAAAACACAAAATACAGAGGATAATATTATAATTAAATTTAGATAAATCACTTATGAAAGGTTAACTCTAGAGAAAAATGTATGTGGGAACTGCCAGAAAAATAGCACTGGGTCTTTACGGGGTTAATGGGAACTATTACATAAACAGTTGCGCAGAGATACACATGTAGCCAATTTTAACAGCTAACACTAATTAGACTAATTAGATGAGTTCATTAGTGTATGTGAGTGTGGGTCTGTGTGGGTAATCAGATGTCGACTTCGCATCTCTGACAGTTCACCGTTCACTCACCTACCCTCATCCCGCCCCCTTTTGTCTTTGACATCACCTCTTTAAAGATTCATAAACCAGGGCAATTTACATAAAAGTTAAAGCGTCTGATTAGTCATATTACAACCCACTCTGACCGGCGTGAGCCCTGCAGGGACTGGAGGATTGGCCAAGGTTACAGCTGAGGCATGGGCTCAACAGCACGCCACGGGACCCACCATGACGCCAGGCATGGGAGAGATTATGAATTTCTTTTGAGGCCGCAGGTACTCAACACCATTTTACCATCTCTTTTACCTTCCTGGTACAGGTAATTATTGATAGTGTGTGGGGATTATTTAATAACACTATTATCTTGACAGTTATGA